>NC_143152.1:15619401-15658401 GCF_041381405.1 Jatropha curcas | reverse complement strand
TGAGTTCATGAAATTTATTTTCATTGGGTTCCGCGTCAGTTTGGTATCAGAGCCAAAGATTAAGGTAAATTCTTATTTATCTTAGCTCTAGGATCTGTGTTTATTTGTTTTCTTATTCTTATTGCTCTTGTGTTTGTTTTTCTTCTTCATCTTGTTTCTTTGTGTGATTGTTTTCTTTTGTTTAGTTTCAATTCGTTTTTGCTTCAATTAAATTTAGTAATTTCGTGCTTGTTTCAATTCTGGAAGTTTAGATCTTAGATCTTGTTGACTAAAAAAAAAAAAAAAAAAGTATAGAAAGAAAATTTCGTCCACCATTAAAATTGCTTGTGTGGATCTTGATTTGTTCCTGAATCCAAGGGATTTGATCCTAATTCAAAGGGATTTTACCTTATTTTGTGGGATTTTGCCATATTTTGTGGGATTATTCCTAATCCTTAGGAGATTTGACCATATTTAGTGGGATTGTTCCTAATCCTAAAGGGATTTGACCATATTTTATGGGATTTAGTTATCCACTATAATCTTGTCATAAAATCCAATCTTAACTACTTGTGGATAAGATAACAAAAAAAATTAGTTGACCATATCTTTTGAGATTGAGCAAAATCTACTACAATCCTTGTCAAATCTAAGAATCCTACTTAAATTGGGTTGCATTGAAAAGGGACACAAGGCAGCACGCCCGTGCTTCACCTCAAAGCACAACCGTGCACTTTTCTGACTTCCACTTGTTGGACTAGAACTTAAACGCACGCCCGTGCTATGTTCTGACCCTATCTTAAAATTGTTTTCTTTTAATTTTTCTTTGTTTGCTTGCTTTGTTTTGGGTAGAATTAATTAGGTCCATATTTGGTTTGCTTTGTAGTAAGCTAAATTCATACATTATATCCTAATATTGTCTTTTAAATTCTAGTTTCTTTTTTTTGTGTGAGCTTTCTATTGCTTCTATTACATTGTTAGGGTGTGTTTGCTTGTTTACTACACTCTAATTGATAATTATAGTAGTGCATTATTCATACTCTTGTGCTACTATCCATCACGTTTTGAGTCTTCATTCTAGAATTGTGCTTGCTTTTCATTGTTAAGTTTTATTCCTTGATTCTAAACGTGATCTTTGAGTTGGTTGGTTGAACTAAGATTCTGAAGTTCAATTGGAAGAATTGCAAGGAGTGATTCAAGAGTGTAAACACGTGAGGGAGTGATTTATCAATAACCCAAATCTTTTGTGTTTTCTCTTTTGATTACTAACCATGAGTGCAGAAAATAGTGAGCATGAAAGTCAAATAGATGATTCCCAATTAAAACTTGTAATGGAATCAATCCAAGAACAGTTTAGAAGCTTTAACAGTTTCTTCCAAGATATGAGAAAGGAATTAAAGGAGATAAAAGCCACCCAACGCTCTAATACAACAAGAGCTCGTCCAAGTACTGCACCAACTAGAATTCAAACGCTTGAAGATGAGGAGGTCGATAATCCTAACCATTACTTTAGGAATTTGAACAATAAGTCAGGAAGGGTGCAAGAAAGGAAAAGTGTGGATTACCTCAATAGGTATTCATTCACAAAGGATGGATGGATGACTGGCCCAAGATCATGTTCCTCAAAAGAAGTGTATGAAGATCAATGTGAAAATCAAAAGATGAGTTTTGAAGTTGTCAATAAAGAAAAAGAGTGTAAAAATAAACTGAGTGAAAATATATTGAGTGCAAATAAAAAGAAAGAGGGAGAAGAAAAGGAAAAACAAATTCAACCTATATTTGTACCTTCGTGCAAAGAAATTTGTTTAACCATCAATGATCCTAATCCATCTTTGCCAAGTGTATTTGTCGATCCTTTGCAAGAATTTGAAGATGTGTTTCCAGAAGAGGATTACCAATCTTCAATTGAGGATAAACAGATGGTTATTGATCCATTATCACCTCAAGAAGTATATGAAGATCAAAGGAAGATAATTGAGAGAGAAAGAGAGGTTTCGGCCTTGAAAGAAAATGAGAATGAGGCTTTGAGTTCAAAAGAACCAGAGTGTGAAAAGAGTGAAGAAAAAGAGGAGGAAGAGGCCACAGAACAAAAGAGTGAAAAGAGTGAGGAGAAAGAGAAAGAGGCCACAAAAATAACAAAACAAATTAATGGCCCAATTGTGAGTGAAAAGAGAAACAAATTGTGTATGTGAAAAAGAGAGAGATCCAAAACAGTGTGAGAGAGGGTAGACCAGTCTTGATGATTCGGTTTAAGGAGTTTTTGCATAGTTTGACTAACATTAACACTTTTTCTCTACCTTCTAGTTCTGTTTCTTTGTTGCAGGGATTTCCTCAAAGTGAAGAAAAGCCTACATTGGTGAAGGAGATGCACGCTAAGGCTAGGGTTCATATGAACATGAAGAACAAAAGCTATGCCAACCGTGCCAACAAGAGAAAAAGGCATGATGTGTTTAAACCTGGAGATTGGGTTTGGGTACATTTTCGCAAGGAAAAGTTTCCCAACCAAAGGAAGATTAAGTTTGATAAACATGGAGATAGAGCATTACAAGTCTTGGAGCACATTGATGACAACACCTACAAGATAGACTTACCAGGTGAGTATGATGTTTCCATCGCTTTCAATGTTAGTAATTTGTCTCCTTTTGACATTAATGCAGATTCAAGGATGAACCTTTTCGAGGAAAAGGGGAATGATACGAATCCGCCATCACTCATCCGTGGAACTCAAGGGGGCAAGGAGAACAATATGAAAAATCCATTAATGCTTCTTAGTGGATCAACTACAAGAAGTCATGCAAAGAAATATGGAGCAACCATGGAGAACAAGGGAGCATGGATACCTCAACTTCTAACTAAGATTCGAGGACGAATCTTTTCGAGGAAAGGGGGTATGATACGAAATCGAGACCACTCAACCATAAAGCTCAAGGAAGCATGGAGGGCATCTAAGTTTCTCACATTAATGGAAGCACATGTTGAGTTGGAACCTGAATTGCCAACATATGACAAGCCTAAACCATGCTTGGTTAGCATGCCCGTGCTAGATGGCACACCCAGGTCGTGCTTCCCTCTGACTCTGAAGCACCCCCGTGCCAAATAGCACACCCTAGTCGTGCTTCCCTCTGACTCTCACGAGGGAACCTCTACATTGAAGCACGTCCGTGCCAAATAGCACACCCTGGCCGTGCTTCCCTCTGACTCTCACGAGGGAACCTTTACATTGAAGCACGCCCGTGCCAAATAGCACACCCAGGCCGTGCTTGTCCCTGCCTCTCATTAGTTAGTTAGCTTATTTTTGAGTTTTTGCAATGTTAATGGGTTGGGCCTCTAATATTTCGTCCACCCTTGATTAATTAGCCTTATTTTGTTTAGATTTAGTCAATCTTTAGTAGATTTGGATTATATATCCAAATCCTTAAGTTGTTATGATTTTATTAGTCTTATCCT
Organism: Jatropha curcas; assembly: GCF_041381405.1. NCBI lineage: Eukaryota > Viridiplantae > Streptophyta > Magnoliopsida > Malpighiales > Euphorbiaceae > Jatropha > Jatropha curcas. Next base: position 15,654,975 of record NC_143152.1, on the reverse strand, counting down.
TAGTTGGTTTAGATTTGCTAAATCCTACTCCTTAGCTAACTCTAAATCCTTTAAGGATCTGGACCTCTTAGATTAGTATAAATAGCTTGTTATTTTGTAATTATTCATCAATTATTCAATGAATTAAAGACTACTTCTTCATGCTTAGGCGTGTTCATGTTTTTAGAGAGTGTGAGATTGCATTCTTCTAATTGCATCAAGAATCAAGGTAAACTTATCAATTCTTTGTGGCGTTTATCTTATTCTTTTACTCTATTATTGGTGTTCTTGCTTCTTTAAGCTTTGGGTGCCATAGAGGGGAGTTTATTCTAGATCTTTGATCTCTTCCAAAACTTGTCATTGAGTTCATGAAATTTATTTTCATTGGGTTCCGCGTCAGAAACAATACTAGAAGGCAAAGTAGAAGTGTCAATGTTAGGCAAATTAAGCAAAAATTCTTTCAACCGAATCATCAAGACCGGCCTACTATCATTAACACTACTTCGTTTCTTTCCCTCTCTCACATAAAGAGTTTGTTTCTTTCTCTCCTTCCTCGGTGTTTCACTCACCATTGGGCCATTTAATTGTTTCTTTTCACTCTTGGCCTCTTTTCCCCTTTTTCCTTCATTTTTCTTTTCTCTCTTTTCACTTCCATTTTGCTCTCTCAAACTTGAAACCTCACTCCCTTTTTCCTTAAAAGCCGAAGCCTCTTTCTCAGGTAGCTTCATTTGATTAGTAGATACTTCAAATTCCTGCAAAGGATCCATAAACACACTTGGCAAAGATGGGTTAGGATCATTGATGGTTAAACAAACTTCTTTGCACAAAGGTACAAATATAGGTTGAATTTGTTTTTCCTTTTCTTCTCCCTCTTTCTTTTTATTCGCACTCAGTATATTTTCACTCATTTTATTATTACACTCTTTTTCTTTATTTACAGCCTCAAAACTCAACTTTTGTTTTCTACATTGGTCTCCATACACTTCTTTTGAGGAAAGTGATTTTAAACTGGTCATCCGTCCTTCCTTTGTGAATGAATACCTATTGAGGTAATCCACATTCTTCCTTCCTTGCACCCTTCCTAACTCATTGTTCAAATCCCTAAAGTAATGATTAGGATTATCGACCTCCTTCTCTTCAAGGGCTTGAAATCTAGTTGGTGTAGTACTAGGACGAGCTCTTGTTGTATTAGAGCGTTGGGCAGCTTTAATCTCCTGCAATTCCTTTCTCATATCTTGGACAGAATTGTTGAAGGTTCTAAACTGTCCTAGAATTGACTCCATTACAAGTTTCAATTGGGGATCCTCTATTTGCCTTCCATCCCCACTATTATCTCTAGATGTGCCTGCACTCATGGTTAGTGTTCAAAATAGAAAACACGAAAACATTTGAGTTAGTGATAAAGCACTCCCTCACGTGTTTACACTCTTTAATCACTCCTTGCAAATCCTCCAATTGTACTTAAGAATTTCAGGCCAACCAATCAATCTTAAAGCACGTTTAGAACACAAGGAAAATAAACCTTAACAAAAGAAACGTAAGCACAATTCTAGAAAGAAAACTCAAACGAAATGAATGGTAGCACAAGAACAAAACGATGTACTACTTGATTATTAATTAGAGTGTTGGAACAAGCAAATACACCCTAACAATATAAATGAAGCAAAGATAGCACACAAACAAGAAATAGAAACTAGAATTTAAAAGACAATTTCTGGATATAATGTATGAATTTAGTTCACTACAAAGCAAACCAAATATGGACCTAATTAATTCTACCCAATCAAAGCAAGCAAACAAAGAAAACCCAAAAAAAAAAAATTTTTTTTAAGGTACTGTAGCACGGATGCTTCTGAGTTCCTGTAGCAAGTTACTGTAGCAGGCGTGCATGACTTTTATCCTCACTTAACCCACAAATGTGACCCAATTTAGGTAGGGTAAGGCCTTAACAAGGTATAAGTGGATGGTTTGTGTCTCCCAATTTCAATTTAGGTAGGTAATGACTTAATATTTAGGTTGTCCAACAATGACTTTTGTGTTTTCTCAAGATAAGATCCCAAATCAAGTCAAAATATGATATCCTTCAATTGAATGTAAGGTAGACTATCAATAAATTCCCAAATCAAGTCAAAATGCCTTTAGGTTGTCCAGCAATTGTGTCTTCCAATTTCAATCTAGGTAGATATTGACTTAGTATGTAGGTTGTCCAACAATTTTGTGTCTACCAATTCAACTTAAGTAGGTAATGACCCTAACAATTTCTGACTTATCTTTCTTTAATAATGACCTTTTTTTTCTTTTTTTTTGTGTTGTAAGATCTAAGGCTGCAATGTCTGGATCTTTTTTTTTTATATCAAGAAACAAGCAAACAACAAGAATAATCAAAGATAGATCTTGAATTAGTCAAAAGGGTACCTAGAAAATGATGCAAACAATAAGAAGATACAAAGAGAAAACTAGATTCAAGAAGATTTAAAGAGAAATTATCTAAATCCAACAAGATCTAAAGAGATAATGTCTAGATCCAACAAGATCTAAAGAGATAATGTCTAGATCTAACAAGATCTAAAGAGATAATGTGTAGATCTCAGAATGAAAAGAAAACACGAAGATAAACAACAATGAATCCAACAACAAGAAAACTCAAATTCCTAACTAAGATAGCAGAACTTACCCCAAAACTTTGATTTGGCTCTGATACCAAATGATAAGGATCCGGGATCGGCAATCAAAGGAATGAGATTAAGTTCGCCTCTATGGCACCCCACGTTTATAAGGAAACGGTAACACCAGTAATCGAGCAAAGAACAAGATAAACGCCACAAATGAGTTGATAAGTTTACCTTAATTCTTGATGCAATTAGAGGAAGCAATCTCTCACTATCTCTCTAAGCAAATAGAACAAGCAAAGCTTGAACAAATGAAGTTTATCAATATCTCAAAGTTATTGCTTACAATGAAGATGAGAATATTTATACTAAAACCTAAACATATTAGGTTACAAAGATAACAAATAAAGCATATAACATAAAACAACTGTAGCAACAGTAGCAACGTCAAAGCAACTGTAGCAACTGTAGCAAAGTCAAAGCAATTGGCACGGGCACTGTAGCAGGCGTGCTTTCCTCCATTTAAAGAGTTTCACATGCCACCAATAACATTAGAAGCCTAGGAATGCCTTCAAGTTCCTCACAACACTTATTAAATGCCCCATCATGATGCTCTTGTGTGATTTGGACTTGAATATAAGAACATGGCTATCCCATATCTCTTTGCATGACTTCTTGTAATTACCCCTTTAGGAAGCACCAATGGTTCTCCCATGTTATTCTCCATATTCCCTTGAGCTCCATGGTTGAGTGTTGGCGAATCCGTATCACCGTATCATCCCCCCCTTCTTTAAAAAGATTTGTCCTCAAATCTGCATCCATGTCAAAGGGTGACAAATCACTAACATTAAAAGTTGCAGAAACACCATACTCACCTGGCAAGTCTATTTAATAGGCGTTGTCATTGATGCGTTCTAAGACTTGGAATGGACCATCTCCACATGCATCTAGCTTATTCTTCCTAACGCGGAACCCTATGGAAATATATTCCATGAACTCTATGACAAGTTTTGGAAGAGATCCAAGATCTAGAATAAACTCCCCTCTATGGCACCCAAAGCTTAAAGAAGCAAGAACACCAATAATAGAGTAAAAGAATAAGATAAACGCCACAAAGAATTGATAATTTTACCTTGATTCTTGATGCAATTAGAAGAATGCAATCTCACACCCTCTAAAAACATGAACACGCCAAAGGCATGGAAGAAGAAAATCTCTCTTTTAATTGATTGAAAAATTGTTCCAATAATTACAAAATAACAAGCTATTTATATTAATCTAAGAGGTCCAGATCCTTAAAGGATTTAGAGTTAGCTAAAGAGTAGGATTTAGCAAATCTAAACCAACTAAGGATAAGACTAACAAAATCATAACAACTTAAGGATTTGGATATCTAGTCCAAATCCACTAAAGATTGACTAAATCTAAACAAAATAAGGCTAACTAATCAAGGGTGGCCGAAATATTGGAGGCCCAACCCATTAACAAAGCAAAAACTCAAAATAAGCTAACTAACTTAATGAGAGGCCGATACAAGCACGGTCTGGGGTGTGCTATTTGGCACGGGCGTGCTTCAATGTAGGAGTTCCCTCGTAAGAGGCAGAGGGAAGCACGGCCTGGGTGTGCTATTTGGCACGGGCATGCTTCAATGTAGGAGCTCCCTCGTGAGAGGCAGAGGGAAGCACGGTCTGGGTGTGTACCATCTAGCACGGGCGTGCTAACCAATTCATGTTCCCACTCAACATGTGCTTCTATTAATGTGAGAAACTTAGGTGTTCCTTCAAGTTCTTCATAGCACTTGTTGAAAGCAAGGTCATGGAGCTCTTGTGTGACTTGTTCTTGAATGTGTAAGGACATGGTTGATCCATACTCTTTGCACGGCTCCTTGTGATTGGTCCACTAGGAAGTGCTAATGGATTGCCATTGTTGTGGCCCTTATTCCCTTGAGCTTCATAGGTGGTTGGTGGTGGTGGATCCGTATCATCCCCCCCCTTCTTTAAAAAGATTTGTCCTCAAATCTGCATCCATGTCAAAGGGAGACAAATCACTAACATTAAAAGTTGCAGAAACACTATACTCACCTGGCAAGTCTATTTTGTAGGCATTGTTATTGATGCGCTCTAAGACTTGGAATGGACCATCTCCACGTGCATCTAGCTTATTCTTCCTTTGGTTGGGAAATCTTTCCTTGCGAAAGTGTACCCAAACCCAATCACCTGGCATAAACACCAACTTCTTTCTGCCTTTGTTTGCTCTTTCAGCATATTGCTTGTTCCTATTTTCTATGTTGGCTCTAGCCTTCTCATGTAAAGACTTCACTAATTCTGCCTTTTTATCACCATCTAAGCTAGAAAGTTCATTCAAAGGTAAAGGAACAAGATCTAATACAGTTAGTGGATTAAAGCCATAAACAAGTTCAAATGGACTAAAACCTGAAGTAGAATGTATGCTACGATTATATGCAAACTCAATGAATGGCAAACAATCTTCCCAAGTTTTTAAGTTCTTACCCACAATGGCACGAAGTAATGTTCCTAAGGTTCTATTCACAACTTCAGTTTGCCCATCCGTTTGTGGATGACAAGTTGTAGAATAAAGCAATTTAGTCCCAAGCTTTCCCCACAAAACTCTCCAAAAGTGTGAGAGGAACTTTGCATCCCTATCTGAAACTATAGTTCTTGGTACCCCATGCAATCTTATCACTTCTTTAAAGAATAATTCAGTAATATTATTGGCATCATCAGTTTTATGACAAGGAATAAAATGAGCCATCTTGCTAAACCTATCAACAACAACAAATATGCTATCTTTACCACGCTTAGTCCTAGGTAATCCAAGTATAAAGTCCATAGATATATCAATTCAAGGAGAACTAGGAACAGGTAAAGGCATATATAATCCATGAGGCATAGACTTAGATTTGGCCTGTTTACAAGCAATGCAAGAGTTACAAACTCTCTCTACATCTTTAATCATATGAGGCCAATAAAAGTGTTCATTTAACATATTATAAGTCTTATGTATCCCAAAATGTCCCATCAATCCTCCACTATGAGATTCAAGCACAAGCAATTCACGCATAGAACATTTAGGCACACAAAGTTTGCTGCCCCTAAACAAATATCCATCATGTTTATAGAACTTATCAAATTCTCCATGCTCACATGCTACATATATGTTGCCAAAGTCAGAATCATTCACATATAAGTCTTAAACATACTCAAATCCAAGTAATTTAGAACTAAGAGCAGTAATTAGAGTATATCTTCTTGACAATGCATCAGCAACAATATTATCTTTTCCATGCTTGTATTTAATCACATATGGAAATTGTTCAATAAATTCAACCCACTTACCGTGCCTTTTATTAAGCTTACCTTGACCCTTCAAGTGTTTTAGGGCCTCATGGTCAGTATGAATGACAAACTCCTTAGGTAGTAAGTAGTGTTGCCCAACATTCAAAGTTCTTACCAAGGCATACAACTCTTTGTCATAGATTGAATAGTTGAGTTGTGCTCCATTCAACTTCTCACTAAAGTAGGCAATTGGTTTCTTTTCTTGCATTAGGACAGCCCCAATTCCCACACCAGAAGCATCACACTCAATCTCAAAAGTACCTTCAAAATTAGGCAAAGAAAGTATAGGTGCAGAAGTTGATACGGATCCATCATCACTCGTCGCTGGATCGCAAGGAGGCATGGTGAACTTGAAGGAGATCCATTGGTGCTTCCTATTGGACCGATTACAAGGAGCCGTGCCAAGCGATATGGGGCAGCCATATCATTATTTGTTCAAGCCCAAATAACACAAGAACTTCATGATGTCGCATTCAACAAGTGTTGTGAGGAACTTGAAGGCATTCCTAGGCTTCTAATGTTGTTGGTGGCCCGTGAAGTTGAAGCACTCCAATAAATTAGCTTGACTGCTACAGTGGAGGGAAGCACGCCTGCTACAGTGCCCGCGCCAATTAGCTTGGCTCGCTACAGTGACATCGACTTGAAGGCTTGGAGTGACTTAGGCGTGTTTTGTGTGTTTTATGCTTTGTTAAACCTAGATTCCTTATTTAGTATAAATAACTTGTCTTCCATGTAAGGACAGAATTTTGATAAATTGAAAAACTTCATTTGTTCAAGCTTTGCTTGTTCCATTTGCTTAGAGTGACAGTGAGAGATTGCTTCCTCTAATTGCATCAAGAATTTAAGGTAAACTTATCAATTCGTTTGTGGCGTTTATCTTGTTCTTTGCTTGATTATTGGTGTTACCGTTTCCTTATAAACGTGGGGTGCCATAGAGCATTTAATCTCGATTATTGGTGTTTCCGTTTCATTATAAACGAGGGGTGCCATAGAGGCGAACTTACATCTCATCCTTTGATTCGATCCGTATCATTTGGTATCAGAGCCAAATCAAAGTTTTAGGGTAAGTTCTGTTATCTTAGTTAGGAATTTGAGTTTTCTTGTTGCTGGATTCCATTGTTGTTTGTCTTATTTCTTGTTTTCATTGTAGATCTGGAATTTTCTCTTTAGATCTTGCTGGATCTAGGTGTTTCTCGTTAGATCTTCTTAGATCTGGAATTTTCTCTTTGGATCTTGTTGCATCTAGATATTTTTCTCGTTGGATCTACTTAGATCTAGAATTACCTTCTTCTGAATCTTCTTGTTGTTGCTTGTTCTTCATTCAAAAAAAAAAAAAAAAAAAAAGAGAACAAATCAATTGATTACGTTATTAAGAATTTATAAGTTATTAAATACCAAATCTGGAGATTTGTTTGTCTTCTTGAATCTTGTTGATAAAAAAAAAAAAAAAAAAGTCATTGTTGGACAACTAATTATTACCTACCAAATTTGAATTGGGGGACACAAAAACATTGTTGGACAACATAATCATTACCTACCTAAATTGAATTTGAAGACACAAATTGGGTCACTTGCTACAGGAACTCCCCTACCTAAATTGGGTCACTTGCTACAGTAAAGTGCTACAGGTACTCAGTAGCATCTGTGCTACAGTACCTTAAAAAAATTTTATTTTTTTTGGGTTTTTCTTTGTTTGCTTGCATTGTTTGGGTAGAAGTAAATTAGGTCCATATTTGGTTTGCTTGTAGTGAACTAAATTCATACATTATATCCAGAATTCGTCTTTTAAATTCTAGTTTGTTTATTCTTGTTTTGAGCTTTCTTTTGCCTCTATTACATTATTAGGGTGTATTTGTTTGTTCACTACACTCTAAATTAATATAATCAAGTAGTACATCATCTTGTCCTTGTACTACCATCCATTATCGTTTTGAGTCTTCTTTCTAGAGTTTGTGCTTACTTGTTGTTAAGGTTTGTTTTCCTTGTGTTCTAAACGTGCTTTGAGATTGATTGGTTGGCTTAAAATTCTGAAGTACAATTGGAGGATTTGCAAAGAGTGGTAAGGAGTGTAAACACGTGAGGTAGTGTTTTCTTCACTTTAACCAATTTCCTTTGTGATTTCTTTGAGTACTAATCATGAGTACAGGAAAGTCAGGAGATATTAGTAAAGATGGAGGACAAATTCAAGACCCCCAATTGAAGCTCTTTATGGAGTCGATTCAAGGGCAATTTCGATCCTATAACAACTTCCTCCAAGATATGAGAGAGGAATTGCAGGAAATTAAAGCTGCCCAAAGCTCCAATACTACAAGAGCTCGTCCAAGTAATACTCCACCGATGAGATTTCAAATTCCTGAAGATGATGAAGTCGATAATCCTGGAGTTAGTACAGTTGATGGTGACTTGGGTTCCATTAAAATGAAGGTTCCGGAGTTCCATGGAAACAACAACGCAGAAGAGTACCTTGAATGGGAAAGAAAGGTTGAGCAAATTTTTGAATGTCATAATTATTCTGAAATGAAGAAGTCTCACCTTGCAGCCGTTGAGTTCAAGGGATATGCTATGTTTGGTGGGAACAGTTGTTGTTAAAGAGAAGGAAGAAGGGAATGCGACCCGTACCACAATGGGAGACCATGAAGGAGTTGATGCACCAGAAATTTGTCCCAACCCATTACTTCAGGGACTTACACAACAAGTTAGCTAGATTGCTGCAAGGGGGAAGAAGTGTAGAGGTCTACTACAAGGAGATGGAGATGTACATAGCTAGAGCCAAGATTGAGGAGGCTGAAGAAATTACTATGTCTAGATTCCTTGGAGGTTTGAATGATGAGATTGCCGATGCTTTGGAGATGTATCACTATGATACACTAGAAGAGATGGTAGATATGGCCATGAAGTTAGAAAGGCAGAAAAAGGGAAAGTTCACCAACAAGTATTCCAACAATACTTTGGGGACCAAATGGTCCAAGGGAGGTGAGAAGAAAGACTTCAGAGGTCCTAGTTTCCAAAGAACGGAATCAGTTTCAAAAGGTAAAGAGGTTGCCCAAACTACATTCAAGGGAAACAAAGGTACTTCTAACTCTATAACCCCTTCTAGAGAGATTAAATGCTTTAAGTGTTTAGGAAAAGGGCATATTGCATCTCAATGTCCTAATAAAAGGGTTATGATTGTTAGGGAAGATGGTAATGTTAGTTCTGAATCTGAATGTAGTGATTGTGATGATTTGCCTCATTCGCATGATGTTGATAATGATAATTCAGATGAGGATGAGCATAACTTGTTGTTTGCTGAACGCGGAGAATCTCTAGTTGTTAGGCGAGTTTTGAATATGCATGTTAAGGAGGAGAGCCTTGAACAACGTGAGAACATATTTCACACTAGATGCTTGATACATGGAAAAGTGTGCTTGCTTATTATTGATGGGGGTAGTTGCACTAATGTTGCTAGTGTGAGTATGGTGAATAAGTTGAATTTGGCATGTCTTAAACATCCTAAACCTTATAGATTGCAATGGTTGAATGATGGTGGAGAGGTGAAGGTGACACGCCAGGTACTTGTGCCGTTTTCTATTGGATGGTACAAGGATGAAATTTTGTGTGATGTAGTACCGATGCAGGCAGGCCATCTATTGTTGGGAAGGCCATGGCAATATGATCGAAAGGCACTACATGATGGGTTCTTTAACCGATACTCTTTGGTTCATAAGGGGAAGAAGGTGACTCTTGTTCCATTATCACCTCAAGAAGTATACACCGATCAGAAGAAAATACTTGAGAGAGAAAGAGAGACTTCAGCTTTGAGGGAAAATGAGAGTGAGGCTTCCAGTTCGAGAGAACAAAAGAGTGTTAAGAGAGAGGTTGAAAAGAAAGAGGCCACAAAAGATACCAAACAGATTATTGGCCCAATGGTGAGTGAAACACCGAGAGGAGAGAGAAAGAAACACACTTTTTATGCGAGAGCTAGAGAGGTTAAGTGTGCCATAGCCTTGAGGCAGCCCGTGTTGCTTCTTAGGTTCAAGGAAATTTTATTTTCTAACACTGACACTAACCTTGATGGTTTACCTTCTGTGTTTGTTTCTATGTTACAGGAATTCACTGATGTTTTTCCAGAGGAGCTACCTAGTGGATTACCACCTTTGAGAGGGATAGAACATCAAATTGATTTCATTCCCGGCTCCACCATTCCAAATCGACCAGCCTATAGAAGCAATCCGACGGATACAAAGGAGTTGCAAAGGCAAGTTGATGAGCTTATGGAGAAAGGATTGGTGCGAGAAAGCATGAGTCCTTGTGCCGTTCCAGTACTTTTAGTACCAAAAAAGGATGGTACATGGCGTATGTGCATTGATTGTAGGGCGGTCAACAAGATCACTGTAAAGTACAGACACCCTATCCCTAGACTTGATGACATGTTAGATGAGTTGTGTGGGGCTACTTACTTTACAAAGATCGATTTAATGAGCGGTTATCATCAAATTCGGATGCAACCAGGTGATGAATGGAAAACTGCTTTCAAAACTAAGTATGGTTTGTATGAATGGTTAGTAATGCCTTTTGGATTATCTAACGCACCTAGCACATTTATGAGGCTTATGAACCATGTTTTACGAGCTTTCTTAGGAAAATTTGTAGTTGTGTACTTTGATGATATACTTGTTTATAGCAAGTCTCTTAATGATCATGTTGGGCATGTTAGGCTAGTATTACAAGCTTTGAGAAATGAACAATTGTATGCTAAGCTTAAGAAATGCACATTTTGTATAGATAGACTTGTGTTCCTTGGTTTTGTTGTGAGTGCGCAGGGTATCGAGGTAGATGAAGAGAAAGTGAAAGCTATCAAGGAATGGCCGACACCGAAATCAGCTTCGGATGTGCGAAGTTTCCATGGGTTGGCAAGTTTCTACCGACGGTTCGTACAAGATTTCTCTTCGATTGTCGTACCACTCACGGAGGTAATTAAAAAGGAAGTTGGGTTCAAGTGGGGCGAGGAACAGCAGAAAGCATTTGACATGCTTAAAGGGAAGTTGACATCCGCTCCTATACTTTCTTTACCTAATTTTGAGAGCACCTTTGAAATTGAGTGTGATGCTTCTGGTGTAGGAATTGGAGGAGTACTGATGCAAGAGAAGAAACCAATTGCCTATTTCAGTGAGAAGTTGAACGGAGCACAACTCAATTACTCAACCTATGATAAGGAGCTATATGCCTTGGTGAGGACTTTGAGCGTATGGCAACACTACTTACTACCTAAGGAGTTTGTCATTCATACTGATCACGAGGCCCTAAAACATTTGAAGGGTCAAGGTAAGCTCAACAAGCGACATGGTAAGTGGGTTGAGTTCATTGAACAATTCCCTTACGTTATTAAATACAAGCATGGAAAGGATAACGTTGTTGCTGATGCATTTTCACGGAGATATACCTTACTTACTACTCTTAGCTCTAAATTGATAGGATTTGAGTATGTTAAGGATTTGTATGCATCTGACTCTGATTTTGGCAATGTATATTTGGCATGTGAACATGGGGCATTTGATAAATTTTATCGACACGAAGGATATTTGTTTAGGGGCAGTAAACTTTGCATGCCTAAATGCTCTATGCGTGATTTGCTTGTACTTGAGTCTCATTGTGGGGATTGATGGGACATTTTGGGGTACATAAGACTTATGACATATTGAATGAACATTTTTATTGGCCTCATATGCGTAAAGATGTCGAGAAAGTTTGTGATTCTTGTCTTACTTGTAAACAGGCCAAATCTAAGTCTATGCCTCATGGGTTGTATATGCCTTTACCAGTTCCTAGCTCACCTTGGGTTGATATATCTATGGATTTTGTACTTGGATTACCTAAGACTAGGCATGGTAGAGACAGTATATTTGTAGTAGTTGATAGGTTCAGCAAAATGGCTCATTTCATTCCTTGTCACAAAACTAATGATGCTATTCATGTTGCTAAATTATTCTTTAGAGAGGTGGTACGATTACATGGAGTTCCACGGACTATCGTTTCTGATAGGGATGCTAAGTTCCTTTCACATTTTTGGCGGGTTTTGTGGGGTAAACTGGGTACAAAATTACTTTATTCGACTACTTGTCATCCACAAACTGATGGACAAACTGAAGTTGTGAATAGGACTTTGGGAACTTTACTTCGTACTATAGTGGGTAAAAATTTGAAAACTTGGGAGGATTGTTTGCCATTTATTGAATTTGCATATAATCGAAGCATACATTCTACTTCAGGTTTTACTCCATTTGAACTTGTTTATGGATTTAACCCACTAACTGTTTTGGATCTTATTCCTTTACCTTTACATGAGCTCTCTAGTTTAGATGGTGAAAAGAAAGCTAAACTGGTGAAGTCTTTACATGAGAAGGCTCGAGCAAATATTGAAAAGAGGAACAAACAGTATGCTGACAAGGCTAATAAAGGAAGGAAGAAGCTAGTGTTTGCGCCTGGAGATTGGGTTTGGGTGCACCTTCGGAAGGAAAGGTTTCCCAACCAACGAAAGTCTAAGCTAGATGCACGTGGAGATGGTCCATTCCAAGTCTTGGAACGCGTCAATGACAACGCCTACAAGATAGACTTACCAGGTGAGTATGGTGTTTCCGCTACCTTTAACGTTAGTGATTTGTCTCCTTTTGACATGGGTGCAGATTTGAGGACAAATCTTTTTGAGGAAAGGGGGGATGATACGGATCCATCATCACTCGTCACTGGATCGCAAGGAGGCATGGTGAACGACGAAGGAGATCCATTGGTGCTTCCTATTGGACCGATTACAAGGAGCCGTGCCAAGCGATATGGGGCAGCCATATCATTATTTGTTCAAGCCCAAATAACACAAGAACTTCATGATGTCGCATTCAACAAGTGTTGTGAGGAACTTGAAGGCATTCCTAGGCTTCTAATGTTGTTGGTGGCCCGTGAAGTTGAAGCACTCCAATAAATTAGCTTGACTGCTACAGTGGAGGGAAGCACGCCTGCTACAGTGCCCGCGCCAATTAGCTTGACTCGCTACAGTGACATCGACTTGAAGGCTTGGAGTGACTTAGGCGAGTTTTGTGTGTTTTATGCTTTGTTAAACCTAGATTCCTTATTTAGTATAAATAACTTGTCTTCCATGTAAGGACAGAATTTTGATAAATTGAAAAACTTCATTTGTTCAAGCTTTGCTTGTTCCATTTGCTTAGAGTGACAGTGAGAGATTGCTTCCTCTAATTGCATCAAGAATTTAAGGTAAACTTATCAATTCGTTTGTGGCGTTTATCTTGTTCTTTGCTTGATTATTGGTGTTACCGTTTCCTTATAAACGTGGGGTGCCATAGAGCATTTAATCTCGATTATTGGTGTTTCCGTTTCATTATAAACGAGGGGTGCCATAGAGGCGAACTTACATCTCATCCTTTGATTCGATCCGTATCAGAAGTTAACTTCCCCTTAAGCGTGTCAAACGCTTTTTGTTGCTCTTCTCCCCACTTAAACTGATACGAAATGGCTACCACTCAAACATAAAGCTCAAGGAAGCATGGAGAACATCTAAGTTTCTCACATTGATGGAAGCACATGTTGAGTTGGAACCTGAATTTCCAACACAAGACATGCCTAGACCATGCTTGGTTATGGAATGGCTACCACTCAAACATAGAGCTCGAGGAAGCATGGGGAACACCTAAGTTTCTCACATTGATGGAAGCACATGTGGAGTTGGAACCTGAATTTCCAGCCTATGGCATGCCTAGACACTCACTGCCTCTCCTTTGCGCTTCTCGCGCTCGCGCAGTGAAGGTTCGCGCTCGCGAGTGTCGCTCGCGCTCGCGCATGTTGGAATCGCGCTCGCGATTTGCGCTGCCTAACTCACTGCCTCTCCTTTGCGCTTCTCGCGCTCGCGCAGTGAAGGTTCGCGCTCGCGAAGTGTCGCTCGCGCTCGCGCATGTTGGAATCGCGCTCGCGATTTGCGCTGCCTAACTCCCTGCCTCTCCTTTGCGCTTCTCGCGCTCGCGCACGGTAGAATCGCGCTCGCGAGGTGTGGTCGCGCTCGCGTATGTGAAGCTCGCGCTCGCGAAGGAAGCTAGTTAGCTTATTTTGTGTTTTTTTTGCTTTGTTAATGGGTTGGGCCTCCAATATTTCGGCCACCCTTGATTAATTAGCCTTATTTTGTTTAGATTTAGTCAATCTTTAGTAGATTTGGAATAGATATCCAAATCCTTAAGTTATTATGATTTTTTAGTCAAACTCCTTAGTTGGTTTAGATTTGCTAAATCCTACTCCTTAGCTAACTCTAAATCCTCTAAGGATATGGACCTCTTAGATTAGTATAAATAGCTTGTTATTTTGTAATTTTCAAAAATCAACAATTAATGAATTAAAGACTATTTCTTCATGCTTAGGCGTGTTCATGTTTTTAGAGAGTGTGAGATTGCATTCTTCTAATTGCATCAAGAATCAAGGTAAACTTATCAATTCTTTGTGGCGTTTATCTTATTCTTTTACTCTATTATTGGTGTTCTTACTTCTTTAAGCTTTGGGTGCCATAGAGGGGAGTTTATTCTAGATCTTTGATCTCTTCCAAAACTTGTCATTGAGTTCATGAAATTTATTTTTATTGGATTCCGCGTCAGTTTGGTATCAGAGCCAAAGATTAAGGTAAATTCTTATTTATCTTAGCTCTAGGATCTGTGTTTATTTGTTTTTCTTATTCTTATTGTTCTTGTGTTTGTTTTCTTCTTCATCTTATTCTTTTATGTTTGTTTTCTTGTTTGATTGTTTCAATTTGTTTTTGTTTCAATTAAATTTAGTAATTTCGTGCTTGTTTCAATTCTGGAAGTTTAGATCTTAGATCTTGTTGTTAAAAAAAAAAAAAAGAAAAAAAAAAAAGAAAAAAAAAAGTATAGAAAGAAAATTTCGTCCACCATTGAAATTGCTTGTGTGGATCTTGATTTTGTTCCTGCAACCAAGAGATTTGATCCTAATTCAAAGGGGTTTTACCTTATTTTGTGGGATTTTGCCATAATTTGTGGGATTATTCCTAATCCTTAAGAGATTTGACCATATCTAGTGGGATTGTGCCTAATCCTAAGGGATTTGACCATATTTTGTGGGATTTAGTTTATCCACCATAATCTTGTGATAAAATCCAATCTTAACTACTTGTGGATAAGATAACAAAGATTAGTTGACCATATCTTTGAGATTGAGAAAATCTACTACAATCCTTGTCAAATCTAAGAATCCTACTTAAATTGGGTTGCATTAAAAAGGGAACAAGGCAGCACGCCCGTGCTACACCTCAAGCACACCCGTGCTAGATCTTGCCTACCACTTGTTGGACTAGGCCTAATTACACACGCCCGTGCTCTGTTCTAGCTCTATCTTAAAATTGTGTTCTTTTGATTTTTCTTTGTTTGCTTGCTTTGTTTTGGGTAAAATTAATTAGGTCCATATTTGGTTTGCTTTGTAGTAAGCTAAATTCATACATTATATCCTAAAATTGTCTTTTAAATTCTAGTTTCTTGTTTTTGTGTGAACTTTCTATTGCTTCTATTACATTGTTAGGGTGTGTTTGCTTGTTCACTACACTCTAATTGATCATTAAAGTAGTGCATTGTTTATGTTCTTGTGCTACTGTCCATATCGTTTTGATTCTTCTTTCTAGAATTTGTGCTTGCTTTTCATTGTTAAGTTTTATTCCTTGATTCTAAACGTGATCTTTGAGTTGGTTGGTTGAACTAAGATTCTGAAGTTCAATTGGAAGAATTGCAAGGAGTGATTCAAGAGTGTAAACACGTGAGGGAGTGATTTACCAAATTCTTTTGTGTTTTCTCTTTGAATACTAACCATGAGTACAGATAATAGAGAGGATGAAAGTCAAATAGATGATTCCCAATTAAAACTTGTAATGGAATCAATCCAAGAACAGTTTAAAAGCTTCAACAGTTTCTTCCAAGATATGAGAAAGGGTTTGAAGGAGATTAAAAATGCCCAACGCTCTAATACAACAAGAGCTCGTCCTAGTACTACACTAACCAGATTTCAAACAACTAAAGATGAAGAGGTCGATAATCCTAATCATTACCTTAGGAATTTGAACAATGAATTAGAAAGGGAGCAAGGAAGGAAGAACATAGATAGATATTCATTCACAAAGGATGAATGGATGACCAGTCCAAGATCATGTTCCTCAAAGGAAGTGTATGAAGACCAATGTGAAAAGAAAAAGATGAGTTTTGTAGCTGTCAATAAAGAAAAGGAGTGTAAAAGTAAAATGAGTGAAAACATGATAAGTAAAAATAAAAAGAAAGAGGGAAAAGGAAAGGAAAAACAAATTCAACCTCTAATTGTACCTTTGTGCAAAGAAGTTTGTTTGACCATCGATGATCCTAATCCATCTTTGCCAAATGTGTTTGTTGATCCTTTGCAAGAATTCGAAGTATGTGATGACCAAGAGAAGCTACCTGAGATAGTGACCTCAACTTTGAGAGAAGATGAGAGTGAGGCTTCAAGTTCAAAAGAACCAGAAAAGAATGAAGAAAAGAAGGAGGAAGAAGCCACAGGGCAAACAAAACAAATTAATAGCCCATTAGAGAGTGAAACTTCAAGATTGAAAGAACAAAAGAGTGAAAAGAGTAAGGAGGAAGGGAAAGAGGCCACAAAAGATACAAAACAAATAAATGGCCCAATTGTGAGTGAAAAAAAGAAACAAATTGTGTATGTGAAAAAGAGAGAGATCCAAAACAGTGTGAGAGAGGGTAGACCAGTCTTGATGATTCGGTTTAAGGAGTTTTTGCATAGTTTGACCAACATTAACACTTCTCCTCTACCTTCTAGTTCTGTTTCTTTGTTGCAGGGATTTCCTAAAAGTGAAGAAAAGCCTACATTGGTGAAGGAGATGCATGCTAAGGCTAGGGTTCATATGAACATAAAGAACAAAGGCTATACCAACCATGCCAACAAGAGAAGAAGACATGTTGTGTTTAAACCAGGTGATTGGGTTTGGGTACATTTTCACAAGGAAAAGTTTCCCAACCAAAGAAAGATTAAGTTTGATGAACGTGGAGGTGAACCATTCCAAGTTGTGGAGCACATTGATGACAACACCTACAAGACAGGCTTACCAGGTGAGTATGGTGTTACCATTACTTTCAATATTAGTAATTTGTTTCCTTTTAACATGGCTGCAGATTCGAGGACGAACACTTTTGAGGAAAAGGGGAATGATATGAATCCGCCAACACTCATCCATGGAGATCAAAGGAACAAAGGAGCATGGATACCTCAACTTCTAACTAAGATTCGAGGACGAATCTTTTCGAGGAAAAGGGGTATGATACGGAATGGCTACCACTCAAACATAGAGCTCGAGGAAGCATGGGGAACACCTAAGTTTCTTACATTGATGGAAGCACATGTGGAGTTGGAACCTGAATTTCCAGCCTATGGCATGCCTAGACACTCACTGCCTCTCCTTTGCACTTCTCGCGCTCGCGAGTGTCGCTCGCGCTCGCGCATGTTGGAATCGCGCTCGCGATTTGCGCTGCCTAACTCACTGCCTCTCCTTTGCGCTTCTCGCGCTCGCGCAGTGAAGGTTCGCGCTCGCGAAGTGTCGCTCGCGCTCGCGCATGTTGGAATCGCGCTCGCGATTTGCGCTACCTAACTCCCTGCCTCTCCTTTGCGCTTCTCGCGCTCGCGCACGGTAGAATCGCGCTCGCGAGGTGTGGTCGCGCTCGCGTATGTGAAGGTCGCGCTCGCGAAGGAAGCTAGTTAGCTTATTTTGTGTTTTTTTGCTTTGTTAATGGGTTGGGCCTCCAATATTTCGGCCACCCTTGATTAATTAGCCTTATTTTGTTTAGATTTAGTCAATCTTTAGTAGATTTGGAATAGATATCCAAATCCTTAAGTTATTATGATTTTTTAGTCAAACTCCTTAGTTGGTTTAGATTTGCTAAATCCTACTCCTTAGCTAACTCTAAATCCTCTAAGGATCTGGACCTCTTAGATTAGTATAAATAGCTTGTTATTTTGTAATTTTCAAAAATCAACAATTAATGAATTAAAGACTATTTCTTCATGCTTAGGCGTGTTCATGTTTTTAGAGAGTGTGAGATTGCATTCTTCTAATTGCATCAAGAATCAAGGTAAACTTATCAATTCTTTGTGGCGTTTATCTTATTCTTTTACTCTATTATTGGTGTTCTTGCTTCTTTAAGCTTTGGGTGCCATAGAGGGGAGTTTATTCTAGATCTTTGATCTCTTCCAAAACTTGTCATTGAGTTCATGAAATTTATTTTCATTGGGTTCCGCATCATAAACCCAACTTCCTTTTTGATTATTTCTGTTAGTGGTGCTGCAATTGAAGAGAAATCTTTAACAAACCTTCTATAAAAGCTTGCCAACCCATGAAAACTCCTAACTTCAGAAACGGATTTGGGAGTTGACCATTCTTTGATAGCTTTAACTTTCTCCTCATCTACTTCAATACCCTGTGCACTCACAATAAAACCAAGAAATACAAGTCTATCTATACAAAATGTGCATTTGTTAAGTTTAGCATACAACTTTTCAGATCTCAATTCTTGTAATACTATCCTAACATGCTCAATATGATCATTAAGAGACTTGCTATAGATGATTATATCATCAAAGTATACAACCACAAACTTTCTTAAGAAGGCACGCAATACATGGTTCATAAGCCTCATAAAAGTACTAGGTGCATTAGATAGTCCAAAAGGCATAACTAACCATTCATGCAAACCATACTTAGTCTTAAAAGCAGTTTTCCATTCATCACCTGGTTGCATTCTAATTTGATGGTAACCACTCATTAAATCAATTTTAGTAAAGTAAGTTGCCCCATGCAATTCATCTAACATATCATCAAGTCTAGGGATAGGGTGTATATACTTTACAGTGATTTTGTTGACCACTCTACAATCAACACACATGCGCCATTTTCCATCCTTTTTAGGGACTAGAAGCACGGGAACGGCGCACGGGCTCATGCTTTCCCTCACCAAACCTTTCTCCATAAGTTCATCAACTTGCCTTTGCAACTCCTTTGTTTCCATTGGATTGCTTCTATAGGCAGGCCTGTTCGGAATGGTGGATCCAGGAATGAAATCAATTTGATGTTCTATTCCCCTTAAAGGTGGTAAACCACTAGGTAATTCACTAGGAAAGACATCATCAAATTCCTGCAACATAGAAACAAACATAGAAGGCAAACTATCAAGGTTAGCATTAGTTTCAGCAAATAAAATCTCCTTGTACCTAAGAAGCAATATGGGCTTCTCTAAGGCAATGGCACACTTAACCTCTCTAGCTCTTGCATAAAAAGTCTGTTTCTTTTTCTCCTCTCTTTCTTTTTCTCTCACAATTGGGCCAGTGATTTGTTTTGTTATTTTTGTGGCCTCTTTTCCCTCATTCTTACTATCTTCTCTCTTTTGTTCTCTCAAGGCTGAAACCTCTCTCTCTCTCTCTCAAGTATCTTTCTTTGATCTTCATAAACTTCTTGAGGTGATAATGGTACAAGAACCACCTTCTTCCCCTTATGAATCAAAGAGTATCGATTATGGAATCCATCATGAAGTGCTCTTCTATCATATTGCCATGGTCTTCCCAACAATAGATGGCCAGCTTGCATTGGTACTATGTCACATAAGATTTCATCTTCATACCTTCCAATAGAAAATGACACAAGCACTTGTCGAGTCACTTTCACTTCCCCACAATCATTCAACCATTGCAACTTATAAGGTTTAGGATGCTTGAGACAAGTTAAGTTCAGTTTGTTTACCATGTTTACACTAGCAACATTAGTGCAACTACCCCCATCAATGATAAGAGTACACACTTTTCCACTAATGAAACATCTAGTGTGAAATATATTCTCATGTTGCTCAAGGCTTTCTTCTTTAACATGCATGTTCAAAGCACGTCTAGCAACCAAAGCTTCTCCATGTTCAGGAAGTATTAAATTTTCTGAATCATCATCATCATTATCATCAAGTAATTTAGGCATATCATCATAATCACTTCATTCAGATTCAGAACTAACATTCCCATCATCTTTAACAATCATAACCCTTTTATTAGGACATTGAGATGCATAATGCCCTTTCCCCAAACATTTAAAGCATTTAATTTCTCTAGAAGGGGTTGTAGAATTAGAAGTACCTTTGTTGCTTTTGAATGGAGTTTGGACAGCTTCTTTACCTTTTGAAGTTGAATCTGTCCTTTGAGAATTAGAAGTACCTTTGTTGCTTTTGAATGGAGTTTGGACAGCTTCTTTACCTTTTGAAGTTGAATCTGTCCTTTGAGAATTAGAACCCCTAAAATCCCTCTTCTCACCTTCTTTAGGCCATTTAGATCCCCATGTGTTGCTGGAATACTTGTTGGTGGATCTCCCCTTTTTCTGTCTTTCAAGTTTCATGGCCATATCTACCATTTCCTCCAAGCTATCATACCTATACATCTCTAAAGCATTAGTAATGTCTTTATTTAGACCTCCAAGGAATCGTGACATGGTGATTTGCTCCTCTTCTTCAATCTTGGCTCTTGCCATGCAAATCTCCATCTCCTTGTAGTACTCTTCCACACTCCTTCCTCCTTGCACCATCCTTGCTAATTTATTGTGTAAATCCCTAAAGTAGTGAGTAGGGACAAATTTTTGGTGCATTAGTTCTTTCATGATTTCCCATGGTGGTACAGGTCGCATCCCTTTCCTCCTTCTTTTTAATAACAATTGCTCCCACGAAAACATGGCATAACCTTTGAATTCAACAGCAGCAAGATGGGATTTCTTTTCTTGAGAATAGTTATGGCATTCAAAGATTTGTTCTACTTTTCTTTCCCATTCAAGGTATTCTTCAGCGTTGTTGTTACCATAAAATTCTAGAATCTTCATCTTGATGGATTCAAAGTGCTTATCAACCTTACCAACATCAGTGTTTCTAGCCTCCTCTTCATTATGGGCTTGAAATCTAGGAGTACGTTGATGAGCTCTTGTTGCATTAGAGCTTCGGGCTGCTTTTATTTCTTGCAATTCTCCCCTCATGTCTTGGACAAGATTATTGAAAGTTCTAAATTGTCCTTGGATTGCTTCCATGAAAAGTTTCAATTGAGGGTCCTCTATTTGACTTTCATCCCCATTACCCTCTCCAGATTTGCTCAAAGTCATTGTTAATATTCAAAGAGAAAACACAAAAGATATTTGGGTTATTGATAAATCACTCCCTCACATGTTTACACTCCTTTGATCACTCATTGCAATTCCTCAAATTGAACTTCAGAATCTTAGGCCAACCAATTCAACTCAAAAGCACGTTTAGAAACAAGGAATAAATCTTAACAATAAAAGCAAGCACAAATTCTAGAAAGAAGACTCAAAACGAGATGGATAGTAGCACAAGAATATAAGTAATGCACTACTGTAATTATCAATTAGAGTGTAGTAAACAAGCAAACACACCCTATCAATGTAATAGAAGCAATAGAAAGTTCACACAAAAACAAAGAAACTAGAATTTAAAAGACAATTTCAGGATATAATGTATGAATTCAGCTTACTACAAAGCAAACCAAATATGGACCTAATTAATTCTACCCAAAACAAAGCAAGCAATCAAAGAAAATCCAAAAGAAAACAATATTTTTAATAGGGTTAGAACCGAGCACGGGTGTGCGTGTAATGCTTAGTCCAATAAGTGAAGGTCAGGCCCTAGCACGGGTGACGCGGAACCCAATGAAAATAAATTTCATGAACTCAATGACAAGTTTTGGAAGAGATCAAAGATCTAGAATAAATTCCCCTCTATGGCACCCAAAGCTTAAAGAAGCAAGAACACCAATAATAGAGTAAAAGAATAAGATAAACGCCACAAAGAATTGATAAGTTTACCTTGATTCTTGATGCAATTAGAAGAATGCAATCTCACACTCTCTAAAAACATGAACACGCCAAAGGCATGGAAGAAGAAAATCTCTCTTTTATTGATTGAATAATTGATGTTATATTTACAAAATAACAAACTATTTATACTAATCTAAGAGGTCCAGATCCTTAAAGGATTTAGAGTTAGCTAAGGAGTAGGATTTAGCAAATCTAAACCAACTAAGGATAAGACTAATAAAATCATAACAACTTAAGGATTTGGAGATCTAATCCAAATCCACTAAAGATTGACTAAATCTAAACAAAATAAGGCTAACTAATCAAGGGTGGCCGAAATATTGGAGGCCCAACCCATTAGCAAAGCAAAAACTCAAAAATAACTAACTAATATTTGAGAGGCAGGGACAAGCACGGCCTGGGTGTGCTATTTGGCACGGGCGTGCTTCAATGTAGGAGTTCCCTCATGAGAGGCAGAGGGAAGCACGGCCTGGGTGTGCTATTTGGCACGGGGGTGCTTCAAAGTCAGAGGGAAGCACGGCCTGGGTGTGCTATTTGGCACGGGGGTGCTTCAGAGTCAGAGGGAAGCACGGCCTGGGTGTGCTATTTGGCACGGGGTGTGCTTCAAGGTAGTTGTTTTCCTCAGCAAGTCAGACGAGGGCACGGCCTGGGGTGTGCCATCTAGCACGGGCGTGCTAACCAAGCATGGTCTAGGCATGTCTTGTGTTGGAAATTCAGGTTCCAACTCAACATGTGCTTCCATCAATGTGAGAAACTTAGATGTTCTCCATGCTTCCTTGAGCTTTATGTTTGAGTGGTAGCCATTTCGTATCATTCCCCCTTTCCTCAAAAAGATTCGTCCTCGAATCTTAGTTAGAAGTTGAGGTATCCATGCTCCCTTGTTCCCTTGGTCTCTATGGATGAGTGATGGCGGATTCGTATCAACGGGTGTGCTTGAGGTGAAGCACGGGCGTGCTGTATTAAACCCTTTTTCAATGCAACCCAATTTAGGTAGGATTCTTAGATTTGACAAGGATTGTAGTAGATTTGCTTAATCTCAAAAGATATGGTCAACTAATTCTTGTTATCTTATCCACAAGTAGTTAAGATCAGGTTTTATCACAAGATTATAGTGGATAAACTAAATCCCATAAAATATGGTCAAATCTTCTAAGGATTAGGAATAATCCCACAAAATATGGTCAAATCCCATAAAATAAGGTAAAATCCCTTTGAATTAGGATCAAATCCCTTGGATTCAGGAACAAAAACAAGATCCACACCAACAATTTTAATGGTGGACGAAAAATTTTTTTTCTATACTTTTTTTTTTTAGTCAACAAGATCTAAGATCTAAACTTCCAGATTTGGAACAAGAACGAAATTAATGAATTCAATTGAAGCAAAAAAAAAAAACGGATTGAACTAATCAAGCAAGAAAACAAACACACAAAGAAAACAAGATGAAGAAGAAAACAAACACAGGAACAATAAGAATAAGAAAATAAATAAACACAAACCCTAGAACTAAGATAAATAAGAATTTACCTTAATCTTTGGCTCTGATACCAAACTGACGCAGAACCCTATGGAAATATATTCCATGAACTCTATGACAAGTTTTGGAAGAGATCCAAGATCTAGAATAAACTCCCCTCTATGGCACCCAAAGCTTAAAGAAGCAAGAACACCAATAATAGAGTAAAAGAATAAGATAAACGCCACAAAGAATTGATAAGTTTACCTTGATTCTTGATGCAATTAGAAGAATGCAATCTCACACCCTCTAAAAACATGAACACGCCAAAGGCATGGAAGAAGAAAATCTCTCTTTTAATTGATTGAAAAATTGTTCCAATAATTACAAAATAACAAGCTATTTATACTAATCTAAGAGGTCCAGATCCTTAAAGGATTTAGAGTTAGCTAAGGAGTAGGATTTAGCAAATCTAAACCAACTAAGGATAAGACTAACAAAATCATAACAACTTAAGGATTTGGATCTCTAGTCCAAATCCACTAAAGATTGACTAAATCTAAACAAAATAAGGCTAACTAATCAAGGGTGGCCGAAATATTGGAGGCCCAACCCATTAACAAAGCAAAAACTCAAAATAAGCTAACTAACTTAATGAGAGGCCGAGACAAGCACGGTCTGGGGTGTGCTATTTGGCACGGGCGTGCTTCAATGTAGGAGTTCCCTCGTGAGAGGCAGAGGGAAGAACGGTCTGGGTGTGTACCATCTAGCACGGGCATGCTAACCAATTCATGTTCCCACTCAACATGTGCTTCTATTAATGTGAGAAACTTAGGTGTTCCTTCAAGTTCTTCATAGCACTTGTTGAAAGCAAGTAATACGATCCTAGCTAATTAACAAGTACTCTTGCAAATCAACAAGGTAATCTAGCGGAAAGCATGCAATCACGGAAGTACCCGTCAATCCCTTTAACCCCCAAGTACTCTTGAAGAGAGAAAAACAAGGAATTTAGAACAAGAATCAGAAACTTACCTTCAAGTACTCTTGAAAACAACTCTGAAATTCTTGGCGTAATTAATCTTTTAGAACTCACAAGCCTAATTACTAAGGAAAATTCGGTTCTATTCATGCAAGGATGAAGAACACGGTTTGTTCTTGAAGAACAAAGAAAACACATTGGTTTTGATTCAAATTAATGTTGGCTGCTGTGCAGCTCTTACAATACAATATAAATAACCTAAGCTAACCCTAATTTAGCTATTAACTTAAGTTAGCCCAGGCCTAAACCTAATGTGGCCCAAATGGGCTTAATTAAATACAAGTCCAAGCTAACTAATTAAAATAAGCCTGACTTAAACATTAACTAATCTAGGACTGGCCCAACTCTGGAAAATAAGCCCAACCAGCCTTACACTAATTAATTAAGTCCACTAATAGAATTTAAATAAAAACAAGACAAATGGGCCAGAGGCCCTACACAGCCCATACTTAAGCTCATAATAAAATAACATCCTCCTAAATTTGCCTAAGTATAGAACCATGTAGAATGCATCAATGGGCAGCCTCTTTGCACGCCTCAAGCACCATAACAAGCTTTGGTGCTTCTTCAAGTTCCATCTCACATCTTGCATAATTATGATCTTGAAGCTCCAATGTGATTTGTTCTTGAGTAAATGCATTCAAGGCTACTCGTAGCTTGGTTGCACGAGCTCTTGTGATTCGTCCCTCGGGTAGAGCTAGAGGATCCTTCACCTTGCTCCCTTGATCCGTATCAGCAAGGTCATGGAGCTCTTGTGTGACTTGTTCTTGAATGTGTAAGGACATGGTTGCTCCATACTTCTTTGCACGGCTCCTTGTGATTGGTTCACTAGGAAGTGCTAATGGATTGCCATTGTTGTGGCCCTTGTTCCCTTGAGCTTCATAGGTGGTTGGTGGTGGTGGAACCGTATCACTTCCTTTGGTTGGGAAACCTTTCCTTGCGAAAGTGTACCCAAACCCAATCACCTGGCATAAGCACTAACTTCTTCCTGGCCTTGTTGGCTTTATTAGCATATTGCTTGTTCCTCTTTTCTATGTTGGCTCTAGCCTTCTCATGTAATGACTTCACCAATTCTGCCTTTTTATCACCATCTAAATTAGAAAGTTCATTCAAAGGTAAAGGAACAAGATCTAATACAGTTAGTGGATTAAAGCCATAAACAAGTTCAAATGGACTAAAACCTGAAGTAGAATGTATGCTACGATTATATGCAAACTCAATGAATGGCAAACAATCTTCCCAAGTTTTTAAGTTCTTACCCACAATAGCACGAAGCAATGTTCCTAAAGTTCTATTCACAACTTCAGTTTGTCCATCTGTTTGTGGATGACAAGTTGTAGAATAAAGCAATTTAGTTCCAAGCTTACCCCACAAAACTCTCCAAAAATATGAAAGGAACTTTGCATCCCTATCTGAAACTATAGTTCTTGGTACCCCATGTAACCTTACCACTTCTCTAAAGAATAGATCAGCAACATTATTGGCATCATCAGTTTTATGACAAGGAATAAAATGAGCCATTTTACTAAATCTATCAACAACAGCAAATATGCTATCTTTACCACGCTTAGTCCTAGGTAATCCAAGTACAAAGTCCATAGATATATCAATCCAAGGAGAACTAGGAACAGGTAAAGGCATGTATAATCCATGAGGCAAAGACTTAGATTTGGCCTGTTTGCAAGCAATACAAGAATTGCAAATTCTTTTTACATCTTTATGCATATGAGGCCAATAAAAGGGTTCATTCAACATATCATAAGTCTTATGTACCCCAAAGTGTCCCATCAATCCCCCACTATGAGATTCAAGCACAAGCAATTCACGCATAGAACATTTAGGCACACAAAGTTTGCTGCCCTTAAACAAATATCCATCATGTCTATAGAACTTATCAAATGCTCCATGCTCACATGCTACATATATGTTGCCAAAGTCAGAATCATTCACATATAGGTCTTTAATATACTCAAATCCAAGCAATTTAGAACTAAGAGCAGTAATTAGAGTATATCTCCTTGACACTGCATCTGCAACAACATTATCTTTTCCATGCTTGTATTTAATCACATATGGAAATTGTTCAATAAATTCAACCCACTTACCATGCCTTTTATTGAGCTTACCTTGACCCTTCAAGTGTTTTAGGGCCTCATGGTCTGTATGGATGACAAACTCCTTAGGTAGTAAGTAGTGTTGTCAAACATTCAAAGTTCTTACCAAGGCATAAAGCTCTTTGTCATAGGTTGAATAGTTGAGTTGTGCACCATTCAACTTCTCACTAAAGTAGGCAATTGGTTTCTTTTCTTGCATTAGGACAGCCCCAATTCCCACACCAGAAGCATCACACTCAATCTCAAAAGTACCTTCAAAATTAGGCCAAGAAAGTATAGGTGCAGAAGTTAACTTCCCTTTAAGCGTGTCAAACGCCCTTTGTTGCTCTTCTTCCCACTTGAATCCAACTTCCTTTTTGATTATTTCTGTTAGTGGTGTTGCAATTGAAGAGAAATCCTTTACAAACCTTCTATAAAAGCTTGCCAACCCATGAAAGCTCCTAACTTCAGAAACTGATTTGGGAGTTGGCCACTCTTTGATAGCTTTAACTTTCTCCTCATCTACTTCAATTCCCTGTGCACTCACAACAAATCCAAGAAATACAAGTCTATCTATACAGAATGTGCATTTGTTAAGTTTAGCATACAACTTTTCAGATCTCAAAGTTTGTAACACTATCCTAACATGCTCAATATGATCATTAAGAGACTTGCTATAGATGAGTATATCATCAAAGTATACAACCACAAATTTTCCTAAGAAGGCACGCAATACATGGTTCATAAGCTTCATAAATGTACTAGGTGCATTAGATAGTCCAAAAGGCATAACTAACCATTCATACAAACCATACTTAGTTTTAAAAGCAGTTTTCCATTCATCACCTGGTTGCATTCTAATTTGATGGTAACCACTCATTAAATCAATTTTAGTAAAATAAGTTGCCCCATGCAATTCATCCAACATATCATCAAGTCTAGGGATAGGGTGTCTATACTTTATAGTGATTTTATTGACCGCTCTACAATCAACACACATGCGCCATGTTCCATCCTTTTTAGGTACTAGAAGCATGGGAACGGCACACGGGCTCATGCTTTCTCTCACCAAACCTTTCTCCATAAGTTCATCAACTTGCCTTTGCAACTCCTTTGTCTCCATTGGATTGCTTCTATAGGCAGGCCTATTTGGAATGGTGGATCCAGGAATAAAGTCAATTTGATGTTCTATTCCCCTCAAAGGTGGTAAACCACTAGGTAATTCACTAGGAAAGACATCATCAAATTCTTGCAACATAGAAACAAACATAGAAGGCAAATTATCAAGGTTAGCATTAGTTTTAGCAAATAAAATCTCTTTATGCCTTAGAAGCAATATGGGCTTCTCCAAGGCAATAGCACACTTAACCGTCCTAGTTCTAGCATAAAAAGTTTGTTTCTTTTTCTCTTCTCTCTGTTTTTCACTCACAATTGGGCCATTAATTTGTTTTGTTATTTTTGTGGCCTCTTTTCCCTCATTCTTACTATCTTCTCTCTTTTGTTCTTTCGAAACCTCACTCTCATGTTTTCTCAAGGCCGAAACCTCTCTCTCTCTCTCTCAAGTATCTTTCTTTGATCTTCATAAACTTCTTGAGGTGATAATGGTACAAGAACCACCTTCTTCTCCTTCTGAATCAAAGAGTATCGATTATGGAATCCATCATGAAGTGCTCTTCTATCATATTGCCATGGCCTTCCCAACAATAGATGGCCAGCTTGCATTGGTACTATGTCACATAAGATTTCATCTTCATACCTTCCAATAGAAAATGGCACAAGCACTTGTCGAGTCACTTTCACCTCCCCACAATCATTCAACCATTGCAACTTATAAGGCTTAGGATGCTTGAGACAAGTTAAGTTCAGTTTGTTTACCATGTTTACACTAACAACATTAGTGCAACTACTGACGCGGAACCCAATGGAAATAAATTCCATGAACTCTATAACAAGTTTTGGAAGAGATCAAAGATCTAAATAAACTCCCTCTCTATGGCACCCAAAGCTTAAAGAAGCAAGAACACCAATAATAGAGTAAAGGAATAAGATAAACGTCACAAAAAATTGATAAGTTTACCTCGATTCTTGATGCAATTAGAAGAATGCAATCTCAAACCCTCTAAAGCAAGAACACGCCTAAGCATGGAAGAAGAAAAATCTCTCTTTAATTGATTTAATAATTATTGTTGAATAATTACAAAATAACAAGCTATTTATACTAATCTAAGAGGTCCAGATCCTTAAAGGATTTAGAGTTAGCTAAGGAGTAGGATTTAGCAAATCTAAACCAACTAAGGATACGACTAACAAAATCATAATAACTTAAGGATTTGGATATCTAATCCAAATCTACTAAAGATTGACTAAATCTAAACAAAATAAGGCTAATTAATCAAGGGGGGCCGAATTATAGGAGGCCCAAACCATTTACATTGCAAAAACTCAAAATAAACTAACTAGCTTAATGAGAGGCAGGGGCTTGCACGGCCTGGGGCGTGCCAATTGGCACGGGCGTGCTTCAATGGTAAGGTTTCCTTCGCGAGAGGCAGAAGCTTGCACGACCTGGGGCGTGCTAGTTGGCACGGGTGTGCCCGAAGTCAAGTGTTGTTCTCGCGAGAGTCAGAAGCTTGCACGGTCTGGGGTATGCTAGTTGGCACGGGCGTGCTTCAAGTCAAGTGTTGTTCCTTGAGAGGCAGTGATACGGATCCACTACCACCAACCACCTATGGAGCTCAAGGGAACAAGGACCACAACAATGACAATCCATTAGCACTTCCTAGTGGACCAATTACAAGGAGCCGTGCAAAGAAGTATGGAGCAACCATGTCCTTACACATTCAAGAACAAGTTACAAAAGAGCTCCATGACCTTGGTTTCAACAAGTGCTATGAAGAACTTGAAGGAACACCTAAGTTTCTCACATTAATAGAAGCACATGTTGAATGGGAACATGAATTGGTTAGCACGCCCGTGCTAGATGGCACACCCCAGGTCGTGCCCTCGTCTGACTTGCTGAGGAAAACAACTACCTTGAAGCACACCCCGTGCCAAATAGCACACCCAGGCCGTGCTTCCCTCTGACTCTGAAGCACCCCCGTGCCAAATAGCACACCCTGGCCGTGCTTCCCTCTGACTCTCACGAGGGAACCTCTACATTGAAGCACGCCCGTGCCAAATAGCACACCCTGGCCGTGCTTCCCTCTGACTCTCACGAGGGAACCTTTACATTGAAGCACGCCCGTGCCAAATAGCACACCCAGGCCGTGCTTGTCCCTGCCTCTCATTTAGTTAGTTAGCTTATTTTGGGTTTTTACTTTGTCAATGGGTTGGGCCTCCAATATTTCGTCCACCCTTGAATAATTAGCCTTATTTTGATTAGATTTAGTCAATCTTTAGTGGATTTGGATTAGATCTCCAAATCCTTAAGTTGTTATGATTTTATTAGTCTTATCCTTAGTTGGTTTAGATTTGCTAAATCCTACTCCTTAGCTAACTCTAAATCCTTTAAGGATCTGGACCTCTTAGATTAGTATAAATAGCTTGTTATTTTGTAATTATAAACAATTATTCAATGAATTAAAGACTACTTCTTCATGCTTAGGCGTGTTCATGTTTTTAGAGAGTGTGAGATTGCATTCTTCTAATTGCATCAAGAATCAAGGTAAACTTATCAATTCTTTGTGGCGTTTATCTTATTCTTTTTCTCTATTATTGGTGTTCTTGCTTCTTTAAGCTTTGGGTGCCATAGAGAGGGGTTTAGTTTGATCTTGGATCTCTTCCAAAACTTGTCATTGAGTTCATGAAATTTATTTTCATTGGGTTCCGCGTCAGTTTGGTATCAGAGCCAAAGATTTAGGTAAATTCTTATTTATCTTAGCTCTAGGATCTGTGTTTATTTGTTTTCTTATTCTTATTGTTCTTGTGTTTGTTTTCTTCTTCATCTTGTTTCTTTGTGTGTTTGTTTTCTTTTGTTTAGTTTCAATTCGCTTTTGCTTCAATTAAATTTAGTAATTTCATGCTTGTTTCAATTCTGGAAGTTTAGATCTTAGATCTTGTTGACTAAAAAAAAAAAAAAGAAAAAAAAAAGTATAGAAAAAATTTTCGTCCACCATTGAAATTTGTTTGTGTGGATCTTGTTTGTTCCTGAATCCTAGGGATTTGATCCTAATTCAAAGGGATTTTACCTTATTTTATGGGATTTTGCCATATTTTGTGGGATTATTCCTAATCCTTAGGAGATTTAACCATATTTAGTGGGATTGTTCCTAATCCTAAAAGGATTTGACCATATTTTATGGGATTTAGTTAACCACTATAATCTTGTGATAAATCCAATCTTAACTACTTGTGGATAAGATAACAAAAAAATTAGTTGACCATATCTTTTGAGATTGAGCAAAATATACTACAATCCTTGTCAAATCTAAGAATCCTACTTAAATTGGGTTGCATTAAAAGGGACACAAGGCAGCACGCCCGTGCTTCACCTCAAGCACCACCGTGCACTTTTCTGACTTCCACTTGTTGGACTAAGATCTTACACGCACGCCCGTGCTCTATCTAGCACGCCCGTGCACGGTTCTGAACCTATTAAACAAACTGTTTTCTTTTGTTTTTCTTTGATTACTTGCTTTGTTTTGGGTAGAATTAATTAGGTCCATATTTGGTTTGCCTTGTAGTAAGCTAAATTCATACATTATATCCTAATATTGTCTTTCAAATTCTAGTTTCTTTGTTTTTGTGTGAGCTTTCTGTTGCTTCTATTACATTATTAGGGTGTGTTTGCTTGTTCACTACACTCTAATTGATCATTAAAGTAGTGCATTGTTTATGTTCTTGTGCTACTGTCCATATCGTTTTGAGTCTTCTTTCTAGAACTTGTGCTTGCTTTTCATTGTTAAGTTTTTATTCCTTGATTCTAAACGTGATCTTTGAGTTGATTGGTTGAACTAAGATTCTGAAGTTCAATTAGAAGAATTGCAAGGAGTGATTCAAGAGTGTAAACACGTGAGGGAGTGATTTATCAATAACCCAAATCTTTGTGTTTTCTTTTGAATACTAACCATGAGTACAGGCAAATCTGGAGATGGTAATGAGGAAATTCCAATTAAAGATCCTCAATTAAAACTCTTCATGGAAGCAATTCAAGGACAGTTTAGAACCTTCAATAATCTTGTCCAAGACATGAGGGAAGAGTTGCAAGAGATAAAAGCTTCACAAAGTTCTAATATAACTAGAACTCGTCCACAAACCAGATTTCAAGATCATGATGTTGGAGAGAGTGAAGAGACCAATCCTAATAAACTTGATGGGGACTTGGGATCAATTAAAATGAGGATTCCAGAATTCAAAGGCAACAACAATGCTGAAGAATATCTTGAATGGGAGAGAAAAGTAGAACAAATTTTTGAATGCCATAACTATTCTCAAGAAAAGAAATCCCATCTTGCTGCTGTTGAATTCAAAGGGTATGCTATGTTTTGGTGGGAACAATTGCTATTGAAAAGAAGAAGGAGGGGATTACGACCCGTACCACCATGGGAGCTCATGAAAGAACTAATGCACCAAAAATTTGTCCCTACTCATTACTTTAGGGATTTACACAATAAATTAGCTAGAATGGTGCAAGGAGGAAGGAGTGTAGAAGAATACTACAAGGAGATGGAGATTTGCATGGCAAGAGCCAAGATTGAAGAAGATGAGCAAGTCACCATGTCACGATTCCTTGGAGGTCTAAATAAAGATATTGCAGATGCCTTAGAGATGTATAGGTATGATACATTGGAAGATATGATAGATATGGCCATGAAACTTGAAAGGCAGAAAAAGGAGAGATCCACCAACAAGTATTCCAGCAACACATGGGGATCTAAATGGCCCAAAGAAGGTGAGAAGAGGGAATTTAAGGGTTCTAATTCTCAAAGGACAGATTCAACTTCAAAAGGTAAAGAGACTATCCAAACTCCATTCAAAAGCAACAAAGGTACTTCTAACTCTACAACCCCTTCTAGAGAAATTAAATGTTTTAAATGTTTGGGGAAAGGGCATTATGCATCTCAATATCCTAATAAAAGGGTTATGATTGCTAAAGATGATGGGAATGTTAGTTCTGAATCTGAATGTAGTGATTATGATGATATGCCTAATTTAGATGATGATAATGATGATTCAGAAAATTTAATACTTCCTGAACATGGAGAAGCTTTGGTTGCTAGACGTGCTTTGAACATGCATGTTAAAGAAGAAAGCCTTGAGCAACGTGAGAACATATTTCACACTAGATGTTTGATTAGCGGAAAAGTGTGTACTCTTATTATTGATGGGGGTAGTTGCACTAATGTTGCTAGTGTAAACATGGTAAACAAACTGAACTTGACTTGTCTCAAGCATCCTAAACCTTATAGGTTGCAATGGTTGAATGATTGTGGGGAAGTGAAAGTGACTAAACAGGTACTTGTGCCATTTTCCATTGGATGGTATGAGGATGAAATTTTGTGTGATATAGTACCTATGCAAGCTGGACATCTATTGTTGGGAAGACCATGGCAATATGATAGAAAAGCACTTCATGATGGATTCTACAATCGATATTCTTTGATTCATAAGGGGAAAAAGGTGGTTCTTGTACCTTTATCACCTCAAGAGGTTTATGAAGACCAAAGAAAGATACTTGAGAGAGAGAGAGAGGTTTCAGCCTTGAGAAAACATGAGAGTGAGAATCTGAGATTGAGAGAACAAAAGAGAGAAAAGAGTAAGGATGAGGGAAAAGAGGCCACAAAAATAACAAAACAAATCAATGGCCCAATTGTGAGAGAAAAAGAAAGAGAGGAGAAAAAGAAACAGACTTTTTATGCAAGAGTTAGAGAGGTTAAGTGTGCCATTGCCTTGGAGAAGCCCATATTGCTTCTTAGGTACAAGGAAATTTTATTTGTTGAAACTAATGCTAACCTTGATAGTTTGCCTTCTATGTTTGTTTTTATGTTGCAGGAATTTGATGATGTCTTTCCTAGTGAACTACCAAGTGGTTTACCACCTTTAAGAGGAATAGAACATCAAATTGACTTCATTCCTGGATCCACCATTCCAAATAGGCCTGCCTATAGAAGCAATCCAATGGAAACAAAGGAGTTGCAAAGGCAAGTTGATGAACTTATGGAGAAAGGTTTGGTAAGAGAAAGCATGAGCCCGTGTGCCGTTCCCGTGCTTCTAGTACCTAAAAAGGATGGAACATGGCGCATGTGTGTTGATTGTAGAGCAGTCAACAAAATCACAGTAAAGTATAGACACCCTATCCCTAGACTTGATGATATGTTGGATGAATTGCATGGGGCAACTTACTTTACTAAAATTGATTTAATGAGTGGTTACCATCAAATTAGAATGCAACCAGGTGATGAATGGAAAACTGCTTTTAAAACTAAGTATGGTTTGTATGAATGGTTAGTTATGCCTTTTGGACTATCTAATGCACCTAGTACTTTTATGAGGCTCATGAACCATGTATTGCGTGCCTTCTTAGGAAAATTTGTGGTTGTATACTTTGATGATATACTCATCTGTAGCAAGTCTCTTAATGATCATGTTGAGCATGTTAGAATAGTGTTACAAACTTTAAGGACTGAAAAGTTGTATGCTAAGCTTAACAAATGCACATTCTGTATAGATAGACTTGTGTTTCTTGGTTTTATTGTGAGTACACAGGGTATTGAAGTAGATGAGGAGAAAGTGAAAGCTATCAAAGAATGGCCAACTCCCAAATCAGTTTCTGAAGTTAGGAGTTTTCATGGGTTGGCAAGCTTCTATAAAAGGTTTGTTAAAGATTTCTCTTCAATTGCAGCACCACTAACAGAAATTATCAAAAAGGAAGTTGGGTTCAAGTGGGGAGAAGAGCAACAAAAGGCGTTTGACACACTTAAAGGGAAGTTAATTTCTGCACCTATACTTTCTTTGCCTAATTTTGAGAATACTTTTGAGATTGAGTGTGATGCTTCTGGAGTGGGAATTGGGGCTGTCCTAATGCAAGAAAAGAAACCAATTGCCTACTTTAGTGAGAAGTTGAATGGAGCACAACTCAACTATTCAACCTATGACAAAGAGTGATACAGATCAAGGGAGCAAGATGAAGGATCCTTTAGCTCTACCCGAGGGACCAATCACAAGAGCTCGTGCAACCAAGCTACGAACAGCCTTGAATGCATTTACTCAAGAACAAATCACATTGGAGCTTCAAGATCATAATTATGCAAGATGTGAGATTGAACTTGAAGAAGCACCAAAGCTTGTTATGGTGCTTGAGGCGTGCAAAGAGGCTGCCCATTGATGCATTCTACATGGTTCTATACTTAGGCAAATTTAGGAGGATGTTATTTTATTATGAGCTTAAGTATGGGCTGTGTAGGGCCTCTGGCCATTTGTCTTGCTTTTATTTAAATTCTATTAGTGGACTTAATTAATTAAGTGTAAGGCTGGTTGGGCTTATTTTCCAGAGTTGGGCCAGTCCTAGATTAGTTAATGTTTAAGTCAGGCTTGTTTTAATTAGTTAGCTTTGGACTTGTATTTAATTAAGCCCATTTGGGCCACATTAGGTTTAGGCCTGGGCTAACTTAAGTTAATAACTAAATTAGGGTTAGCTTAGGTTATTTATATTGCATTGTAAAGAGCTGCACAGCAGCCAACATTAATTTGAATCAAAACCAACGTGTTTTCTTTGTTCTTCAAGAACAAACCGTGTTCTTCATCCTTGCATGAATAGAACCGAATTTTCCTTAGTAATTAGGCTTGTGAGTTCTATAAGATTAATTGCGCCAAGAATTTCAGAGTTGTTTTCAAGAGTACTTGAAGGTAAGTTTCTGATTCTTGTTCTAAATTCCTTGTTTTTCTCTCTCTTCAAGAGTACTTGGGGGGGTTAAAGGGATTGACGGGTACTTCCGTGATTGCATGCTTTCCGCTAGATTTCCTTGTTGATTTGCAAGAGTACTTGTTAATTAGCTAGGGTCGCATTATCTGGTATCAGAGCACTGTGGTTGTGGATTTCAATCTATCCTAGGGTTAGGGACTTAAAAAAAAAAAAAAAAAAAAAAAAAAAAAAAGAAAAAAGAAAAGGAATCTTTGTTTATATTTTGCTGC
>NC_143152.1:15258194-15291460 GCF_041381405.1 Jatropha curcas | reverse complement strand
AATCTCTAACTCTTGTGAAATAAAAAAAGGGGAGAAGGGTAAGAGAAGTACACAAAGCAAGAAAGCAAAGAGTAAAAGAACCATACCATCTCGCGGTGCTCTAGGTACAGTCTGGCAATATAGGCTCGAGCAAAGCAGAACCTCTGATATAGCTCCTGATACCTCTGAGCAGGCACCTGCAAGTGAAGAAAGGCACTCAATGAAGAATCCTCCAGGTAAATATTTCTGACCTAGTAAATTCATTTTTATACTTACATGTGTGGCATGCTCAGGATCCAGCTGTAGCTGTGGCGGAACCTGCCTGAGATCAGCAGGAATAGCAAGGGTCAGTCCAAGCCCCAGAGTAGGATCCAAGGTAACCTCCATGCCCAGAGGGAAGGGGATATCACCTAGCATGACACCCGTAGGCCCGGCAGGAGCATCAGCCTCTGCCTACGCCATATATAAAGCAGGAGTCCGATGCCTCTTCTTATCCTTGTTGACGCGTGTTTTTTATGCCCCGCCTGATCCGATGAGGACACGAGGATGAATGGGTTAATGCTATCTAGAAGCCTTTCAAAAAAAAAAAAAAAAAAAGGTGCGTGATACAGTAGCTGTGCTACAATGCCCGTCTACAGTGTCTGTGCTACAGTAATTATGCTACAGTAATTTGTGCTACAGTAGCTGTACTAGCTGTGCTACAGTCGCTGTACTACCATGCTACAGTGACTGTACTACTGTGCTACAATGACTGTACTACTCACCCAACCTCTATAAATAGGCCTCTTTCTCACAATTTTCACACACTTCACTTCACAATCTTCAAACTCTAAAAAAAAATACTGTGCGATCACATTTCTCTCCAAAAATTATTGTGAATTAATTTGAAGAGAAATTGCCATTAGATATCAATTTTAGGTGAATTAAAACATAAAAAGAGAGAAAATAACAAAAAAATAAATATCAAGAAAACACACTTAAATCTTTGAAAAGAAAGCTTCTGGGAGATCAAAAACATCATTTATTGAGACAATTGATCCATTTACAATCCTTAATCTGAGGATCAGGTAATTTCCTTAATATTTTTATTTTTTTTACATATTTTTGTATTTTTCACATATTTTTGTGTTTTTTTTATATATTTTTGTGGTTTTAGTAATTTAAGCTTCTTTAAATTGTAGTCTGTTTATATTTGGTCATTTTATATGTTCTTAAATTACATTTAAATTGTATTCTGCTCACGCACTGTTTATTACTATTCATCATACTGTTCATTACTATTCATTATACTGTTCATTACTATTCATTACTATTCATCACTGTTCATCACTATTCATCACTATTCATCTGATTTTCAGAAATAATAAAAAAAATATAATAATAAAAATAATAAATTTTACACATAAATAAAGTTTAATTTCTTCAACAAATTTGAAAATAGCCAATTATGAACAGATCACAGTTTAATTAAGTTTAAAATACTAAAATGTGATTTTGTATATTTATTTGTGTGGATTTTATAATTTTTGGTTGAATGCAAAAATGAAATTAAACTAAGAATAAAAAATTAAAATGTGATTTAGATATTAAATAACAATTATGTATGACATTATTTTTATTGGTTTATGGATTTAATTTTTGATTTGATATATATATATATTTTTGGATTCCGGTTTGTCACCCGCCTTGAACCATAAGGCAAGAGCAGGTCTTTTATTTATTTGATTTATTCTTCGGTTTGTTGCCCGCCTTGAATCATAAGGCAAGAGCGGGTCATTCGTTTATTTATTTTATTTAATATTTTTAACTCGGTTTGTCGCCCGCCTTGAACCATAAGGCAAGAGCGGGTCTTTTATTTATTTGGTTTAATTGCGTTGGTTTAATTGCTTTGATTTGAATAATTGCTATGTGATAATTAGATTTGATTAGGACGATTAAATAATTTTCCAAATAGAAACTCGGTCCAATTTACTTGGGTTGGGTTTAAATAAATAAATAATTTGGCTTTTCTAACTAAAATAAATTAGAAATCATAGGTTAATAGCAGCCGGTTTTCCGGGTGTCGGCTTCCAACGGGCCAACGTACCCAATTCCCTTACCCAGAATCACATTGGTGCACCTGACCAGTCTTTTAATAATTTGGCCTTAAAACAAAATTGGGTTTAAATTGGAGTCATTTTTATAAAAACGGTCCCATTGCCTAAACAATGGGTGGCGACTCAAAATTGTTTATAAGACCAATTTATCGGCACCGCATCCAAATAAAAATATTTTATCAAAAAGGATGTTTTCGGGTCCTCCGGGGGGATTTTCAACGAAAACAGATTGGCGACTCCGCTGGGGAATACAACCACTAGTCCCCGATTATTTTTTCATTAGATGGTTGTGATTAGGAATTAACTCTAAAAACCTATGTTTTCTAAAAATGAAATTGGTTAGAAGGCCGTTAGAAAATTATTTAATCGTCCTTGTTTGTTTATTTGCTTTCCTTTATTTTATTTTGCTAGGTTCTTGCATCCATACTGCATTTCTTTCTTCTCATCACTTTCTACCAAAAATTATCCCTCGGTACTGTTGTTAACTTCGAAGGTAGATCCAGCTTAAACCATGCGTTTTAGGCACATCTATCCGAGAATTAGCAATTTTACCAACCGCAAGCCTAGTACCTTAAAGGTGCGTCAAAAGGATTAGGCCAATGAAAAAGCCCGAATCCTGTTTGTGGAACCCAGGCCTTGTAAAGCCTAATGGACTGAAGCCCATGCATGTAGTTAAAAGCCTTAGTCACTTCCCCTAAGGAAAACCTGAATCTAGTTGCTGTTGTTCTGTTACATTCATTCCGAGAGCTTATATCGTCAATCTCAAAACCCCCTGTTGGTTGTCGAGATTAGACCAAATCCTAGGAAACAGATGTCAGAATTTATACCAACGAAATTTATGTGTGGGAGAGATAAGGTTGGAAGGCATGCATTTCCCAACTCCCATTCCCATGTATGCTATCAACTACTCATCTGCTGTGACATTCATGCACCACGTAATGCTTTTCGTTTCAGCCATGCATTAATAAGAGTTAATTTTGGGTATGGACGTTTGATCTTGATTTTGAGACTGGACCTCAAATTCGTTTTGAATAACATAATGCAATCGTTTATAGTGAATTAATACCCAAAAGAAAAGGGAGTTATAAGGAGGTTGCGATTCCTTTATATTTTCACATTCTAGCATTATCTAAAAGTAAGCGTTAGATTATAAAATTTGTAACAAATCAAAACAAGATCTTGCTTGGGACCATGTGTTCGAAGGCAAAAAGTAAGGATACAAAAACAAAAAAAAAAAACAAAAAGTGTTTCACTTGGAAATTCTCTCATTCCAAGGCAAAAATTAGGAATTCGAGAGAAAATAGCCGACCCTAAAATCCAGAAGGAACGGTCGATGACAGATAATGCCAGAAATGTTTGAATACAAAATAAGTTATTGCCATGTTATTCACACCGAATTTGGGGTCCAGTCGTTGAAATCGAGATCTTATTTCCATACCGATCATTAGCACATTAGAATTGCATCCCTCATCCTATGTGCTTTTATTTTTCATGCATACATACAGAACCCCCTTTAACTCAGGTCCTTTTTCAATCAGAATTGATCCACCTCGGGAAATCACTTCGAGAGTTTGGCGCCGACGTCCTGGTCAATGTTTGGTCAGAGTGTCCCTAATCCCTGAGCCTGTTCCAGTTAGTCTTGTGGTTCGTTCAAGTTCGTTGGATTCAATTTCTGATTCAGATTTGGTTGAGATGGCTGATAACACTGTGAATGAGTCGGGTTTCTCTCCCGCCCAGATAAGGACCATTACTGAAATAATAGCTGCTGCCCTTGCTCAAGATAGAGCCCAGAATCAGGTTCCGCCTACTTCAAGTAATCATCCTGCAGTGGAGGAAAGAGAGTCTCCGGAACCCACCTCGGGTCATCAAGCATCTGCTGGTAATGTTGCTCCAGTTGAGAACGATCTAAGTAAGCAATTTGCCGAATTGAAAGATAAGTTCGAGGCCAAACTGAAAGATAAGTTTGAGAAAATGACTGTTGCAAAAGAGAAGGACCCTGTTACGAATTTCCATATAACGGAATATGTTCTGAGTCCCACAAATTCTACTTCCTTCAAGACCTTCAAGCATACCTTGTTTGAAGGAGATAATGACCCGAGATCCCACTTATCTGAATTCATCCGGGTCGCCCAAATGAACCGTTATAATGAAGAGGATGTGTTGCGGGCATTTCCTCAGACACTGCACAAAAACTACTGGAGATGGTATGACAATTTGGAGATGGAAGTACGAAGAAACTGGGTCAAACTTCAAACCGCTTTCCTTAAGCACTTCAAAACGGATGAAAGTGATGAGTTCGGTCTACATGATTTGGAGAGCTTAAGGCAAGAAAAGGATGAAAGCTTCTCGGATTATTACAGGAGGTGGAGGACAAAACTGTTCATGGTCCAGACAAGGCCTAAGGATCAAGAGCTGATCAGGATTTTCAGTCGAAGCCTCTTACCTTTCTTCAAGGATAGGATGCTAGCCCAACCTCTCACTGATTTTTCTCTAGTTCAAAGGGCTGGGCTGAACATCGAAGAGCTGTACAAAGATGAAAAGAAGAAGAACTGGGGGTTTGGTAACTAACGGTCCTCCTACACTGATAGAAATGCTAGAAATAATGCCGCAAACCAATCAGGGAATAGTAACACGGTTGGGACTGTCAATGAGAAAGTAAGAAGGGAGTTCACTGACTTGGGCAGACCTTTAAGCACGGTCATGAGGTCTTGTATCAAAAATGGCGTGCTGTCTAAATTGCCAGTTAATCCAGCTAAGCCTGTCCGGGGTAGGTTTATGGATCGGAACTGCGACTACCACCAGTGTAAGGGGCATTCTACTAATGATTGCTTCAAGTTAAGGCACGACATTCAGGACCTGATAGATAGTGGAAAGATTACCAAACCTTCTAAAAGGAATAAGCCGAGCACAAAGAATAATCCATTGCCACAATACCAGTACAACTATCCATCCCACAAGTCTCAAGCGGGTGGATCGATTAATGCAATTGGGAATGGTCTACCTGAAGAACTGGTGTTGGCAGAAGCTGAATGGGAGGAAAGAATGTGTGCCATGCTGAACATCTGGGATGATTACAGCAGTGAGGAGGAAGAAGAGAAGAGGCCTGTAAAGATTGAAATTGAGAAAAGCATCACAGTTAAGGTGGGTGAAGTACCAGAAAGCGAAGACGAGCAGATTCAGCTTGCGATCCAGAAAAGTTTGGCTGATCAGGAAGATCAGTGGTACTATAGCAGTGATGAGGATGTAAATGAAGTGGGCATCCAGAGCTTAACCCGAAGTGGTCATGTGTATAATCTAGATGGCAGTGCTCAGTCTAAAGGAAAAGAAGTTGCCACCGATGGGATGGGAAAGAAAGCATCAGATAAGGGTGACGAACAGACCAAGGAAAAGAAGAAAGAAGATGAGGTGGGAAAGGTGCAAAAGAAGACTACTGGAGTGGGTGAGAGTAGTCAGAACAAGACACCAAGCGGTATAACAACAAATTCAGTATTGAGCCAGTTACAGAGGACCAAGGCAGATATCTCACTGTGGGATTTACTGATAGCTTCAAAGGAGCACAGAGAGTCTTTGTTAGAAGCTATGACATTTGTTAGGGTGCCTGCCAGAATCCAGAGCGTGGATATGATCAATGTGTTACAGCGCAGGATTGGTGAGATCATCTTCTTTGACTCCGACCTCCCTCCAGAAGGAAGGAATCACTTCAAGCCTCTGTACATTCAGGTTGCTATTAATGGGCGAGAAACCCGCAATGTGATGGTGGATAACGGGTCGGCCTTGTGTGTATGCCCACTGAAGATGCTGTCTAAATTCAAGATTGAGGAATTGGAACTTGAACCGTCTAACATGGTAGTGAAAGCCTATGACAACACCATGCGCAATGCTAGGGGAACTTTCAGGGCAAAGATTTCGAAGAGGACTATAGAAAGTTGGGTAGATATAGTCGTCTTGGATATTTTGGCCAATTATGCTCTACTGTTGGGAAGGCCGTGGCTTCATCCTCTGGGTGCAATCCCTTCCACATTGCACAGGAAAGTTAAAGTCCCGTGGGGCACTAATGTGATCACCATTAATGCACAAGAAGATTTGAATGTGGCAGCTGTAGAAGGTTTGGAGGCGGTAATGCCTTTGTCTGGTTTTCAGGTGGCCATGATCGATGAAGTAATCACTGAGAGTAAAAGTGCAGTCAACAGGATGAGCCCTTTTTCTCAAAAAATGATGAAAAAGATGCAATGGAAATATGGAAAAGGGCTAGGCCGAGATTTACAAGGAAGGTTTGAACCTGTGCCTTCATCACATGGATAACAAGGCCGACGTGGGCTGGGGTATTCAGAGAGTAGAAAGAAGGAGAAATATGAAGTCCAGTCTCCGGTAAGAGAGCCAGGTTTGAATAAGATTTTCTTTGTCCCAGAGGCTTTAGGGGAATTTCAGAGCAGGGGAAAGACCTATCCTGGCCTTGAGATCTTCATGACAGATTTTGATGAGCAGTTGATCAAGTCTCCTGAGCCTTCCTCTGAACAGTTGGTAGAAGGCACACAGTTCATGGTTGGTATGGTTCAAACAGGTAGTGGGACTGAATGGTCACAGAAGATACCT
This sequence comes from Jatropha curcas, assembly GCF_041381405.1. Lineage (NCBI taxonomy): Eukaryota > Viridiplantae > Streptophyta > Magnoliopsida > Malpighiales > Euphorbiaceae > Jatropha > Jatropha curcas. Next base: position 15,284,792 of record NC_143152.1, on the reverse strand, counting down.
GAGTTTGAAGATTTCCTGGGGATTGGGGATGAAGCCTCAAGAATGGTTGCAGAGCAAAAGGCTAAGGTGAGGATTCTCCAGTTGATACTAGCAGCTGAAGATGTTGAAGAAGCAGAGAGGAAGATGATGAAGATGACAGAGCATGAAGAGGCAACAGAAAAAGCTACCCCAGAAGCAGAGGATGCTCCAGATGCTGATGAAGTGATTCAAGCAACCAAAAACAGTTGTGATGAATGTATTGAACAGGCTATTAATCTTGTCTTTTGTTTTTCTGATTATTGTTTTGAGAACGATTTGGATGGTTTCCCTTTATTATTTCAATCAATGGAAGTGAACTTTGACTACTTGTTTTCTTGTTTTCCTGATTGTCACGTTCATGGCATTGATTATACCATGCGCATCTTTGACATAAATGCACTGCATCATTTTGCATTTAACTGAAGCACCACCGAAGATCCCAAAATAATTGAAATCGGATCAGATTTTAAGCCTGAACTCAGACACGATCTCCAAGAATGCATCAAGAGGAATTTAGAGGTTTTTGCTTGGAGCTATGCAGACATGCCAGGGATCGACAGGTCAATCGCAGAACATTTCATCCCTACTAATCCGAACATTAAGCCAGTAAAGCAGAAAAGGAGACGGGTCAGGCTAGAGTGGCAAGACAAGATTAAAGCAGAGGTCCAGAAGCAGTTAGATGCAGGATTCTTGGAGGTAGTACATTACCCTGAGTGGCTGGCAAACATAGTCCCTGTGCTGAAGAAGGATGGGAGAATAAGAGTCTGCGTTGACTACAGGGATCTAAACAAAGCCTCGCCCAAAGATGACTTTCCACTTCCACACATAGATGTTTTGATCAACAGTGCTGCTGGAATGGGATGTTATTCTATTATGGACGGATTCTCCGGGTACAACCAAATCTTGATGGCCTCAGTTGACAAACATAAGAATGCCTTCACTACTGATTTTGGGACTTTCTGCTATAGGGTGATGCCGTTTGGGTTGAAGAATGCTGGGGCAACATATCAAAGAATGGCTACAACCTTGTTTCATGATATGATCCATAAAGGTTTGGAGGTATATGTGGATGATATGGTAATCATGACAAAAACACAAGAAGAACATACGGAGATGTTGGAAAAGTTCTTCTCGCGGGTCAAACAGTACAATTTAAGACTCAATCCTAAAAAGTGCATATTTGGAGTCATGAAGGGGAAGCTGTTAGGTTTTATTATGGGACCTAACGGGATTGAAATTGACCCAGACAAAATAAAAGCCATTCAAGACATGGAACCTCCTAGAATAGAGCGTCGGGTAAGAAGCTTCTTGGGGAAGATTCAGTACATCAGCAGGTTCATCTCTAGATTATCTATTACTTGCGCTCCGATATTCAAGTTGATTAGGAAGAACCAGCCGGTCAGATGGAATGAGGATTGTCAGAAGGCCTTTGACCATATAAAGGAGTACTTGATGAACCCGCTAGTGTTAAGTTCTCCTCGATCAGGTGAGCCTTTAATTTTGTACTTATCTGTAGAGGATGTAGGAGTTGGAGCTATGTTGGTACAACCAGATGCTGCTGGAGTGAAAAAGGCCATTTATTATATCAGCAAGAAATTACTACCTATTGAGGAAAAGTATAACTTGATAGAAAAGACGTGTATGGCAGTGGTGTGGTCGATTAAGAAGCTAAGGCCTTATTTTGATTCTTTCAGGGTCACCTTTGTTTCTAAAATTGATCCTATGAAGTATCTTCAGAAAACACCTACACTAGAAGGGCGGTTGTCCAAATGGTTAGTTCAGATGTCCAGTGTAGATGCAGAGTTCGTCACAAAGAAGACGGTCAAAGGTCAGGTAGTTGCAGAATTCCTGGCTGAGAATCCCATTGCAGATGATGAAACTTGGGAGTTAGAATTTCCAGATGAACACTTGCTATGCGTTGAAACAGGGGTCTGGAAACTGTACTTTGATGGATCAGCCAATAGAAATGGAACTGGAGCTGGTATTATGATAGAAGCACCCAACGGCGAGGTAACAACGATGTGCAAAAGGTTGTTGTTCCCAGTCACCAACAACATGGCAGAATATGAAGCGTGTATCATGGGAATTGAGTCTCTTCTTGCATCAGGAGCTAAGGAGGTTGAGGTGATAGGAGATTCACTATTGGTTATCGAACACGCTAATGAGAGATGGAAAGTTGAGGAAGAAAGGTTGAAGCCCTATGTTGAGTACTTATTAAAGAAAGCAGCACTCTTTGACAAGATCACTTTTACTCACATAGGAAGAACTCATAACAGAATCCCAGACGCCTTGGCGAACTTAGCCTCAGCATGGCAGGATTTGGCTAAGCTTCCAAAGAAGCCGTTTATCATCACCGCAGCGAACATGCCATGCTACGAAGAACATTTTGTGAATCAGGTTGAGTCAGAGGAAGAACCTTGGTTTATGGACATTTTACTGTATATGAAAGATGGAACCTTTTCGGATGATGCAACCAAAGAAGATCGATTGGTTCTACGAAAAATGGCTTTGAAGTATGTTCTAGCCGATGGTGAACTGTATAGGAAGGCTTGGAATGGAATGCTTCTAAGATGTGTAGACAAGAAGGAAGGAGTAGAGATAATGAAGAAGATCCATGAAGGAGTCTGTGGTACTCATTTGAGTGGCATGAGTTTGGCCCAAAAAATCATGAGGCAAGGCCACTTTTGGGTACAGATGGAAGGTGACTGCGTCAATTATGTTCGTCATTGTAAAGCCTACCAGTACCACGATAACAAAAATCATTTGCCTGCTGTTGAGCTCCATCCAACGACTCCTTCTTGGCCTTTTTCAGCTTGGGGTATAGATATCATTGGCAAGATCACGCCAGCAACTTCGAATGGTTATCAGTATATTTTGGTCGCCGTGGACTATTTTTCTAAGTGGATCGAAGCTCAATCCTACAAGACTCTGACCGCCAAACAAGTGGCTAGATTTATTGAGCAGAACATTTTCTGTCGCTATGGCATTCCCCATCACGTAGTCACAGATAATGGTTCTCACTTCCAAGCAGATGTCGGCCAGCTGTTATACAAATATAAGGTTGAGCATCATCATTCCTCTCCTTATCGGCCTCAAGCTAATGGTACAGTGGAAGCCGCCAATAAGGAGATCAAGAAAATCCTGTCCAAAATGTGCGAGAAGTATAGAAGCTGGGCTGAGAAGCTTCCTTTTGTGCTCTGGGGGCATCGAACTACTTTCAAATCAGTAAATGGAGCTTCTCCTTTCGAGCTTGTATATGGAATGGAAGCAGTGTTACCGGTAGAGCTTGAAAAGAAGTCTCTCAGGGTTCTTGTGGAAGCTGGTCTGATCGAAGAAGAGTGGGTCAAGAAAAGGTATGAAGATCTGGCACTTTTAGATGGCAGAAGATTGAATGCCAGATTCCAGGATCAGATGAGAAAGAGAAGGATTGCTCGTTTCTACAACAAGCGGGTACATCCAAGGGCTTTGAAAAATGGACATTTAGTGTTGGTCAGGCTGTTAGACCACGAAGCCCAGAGTCATCCTGGAGGAAAATTCAGACCCAACTGGCATGGACCATTCAGAATTCAGAAGCTATTGGTCAAAGGCGCAGCTGAATTGGTCACTATGGAAGGGAAGCCTTTTAATCGGATCGTTAATCAAGACCAGATGAAAAGATTCTATGTCTGAGATGATGATTTCGATCACTAAAAAAAATAGCTAGGTTGAAAACCCGTAAAGGGCGGCCTAGGCAAAAGTTAGAGTATAAAAAAATATATAATAAAAAAATAAAATTTTGGGATTAACGCATGGTGCTTAGTTTAAATGCGAAATCTATGCCATGCATTTGTGACAGACTTGCGAATGGTTGCTCAATGCTATCAACCTGACTAGAAGGAGAGCAGGCGAATGAGTAATTAGAATAAACAACTATTGTATTAGAATAATTTCTCTTTACTACTGTATGATGTTGAAAGAAGTAGGATTAATAAAGAACTTGAATTTCAAATTTTTTTCTTCCATTTTTGTTTCTGGGGTATGATTGTTGGTTACAAGACCTTCCTCTCTGCTTATTTGGTCGAGGTGTTTGGCTGTTGATCCTGCCTGAATATTGGATTCTTTTAGACAGCGATTAGGGGATCAAGTGCTATTTTCTCAGTGGTTTCCTTAAAAGGATCGATAAAGAAAAACCATGAATAAAACCCTTAGCACTTAGTAGGTTCATGCATACATAAGGGAGTTGCATATTTTCTTCCTTTCTGAATATTGCAGATGATAAAAGGGTCACCCCATCTTTTTGTTCAGATGTAAGTTTCTGTCCTTAATCGAAAGATCCACTCTTTATGTACTTTCATTTTTAGTCCAAGGGCAGGAGGCCCAAATGCTAATCCAGCAAATAATTTCGAAAGAAAAGATTTGTTGTCTTTTGTTGCCTCTAAGTGCAGAAAGCAGGAATCAATAGAGACAGAACTATCAGAGTTATTTATTGAAAAAAAAAAAGAGGGGATACATTGATTGGGAGCTCATGGCCCCCCGGAATACAGGAAACTGAACGAAAGAAAAGTTGCAACAGCATTCATCCCAGCAGTTGGATCATCAGACACCAACCCTTTCAAGAACCAGTTTCATCATTAGGAATAAAACCAGTCAATATACTCGGGTGTTATGGTGTCTTGCATCACCCCTTGACCCATATACCAGGTGTTTCGGTTTCGCCAGCGATCAGCCAGATTGGTCAACAGACTCGGTGTCATAAGACCACTTTTGAAGTTATGGGCTCGAGGAACGCGCTGAACGACACCATACTGGCGGTTGATCCTGTCTGGGAAATAAGCCATGGAATGATCAAGGCTGGCATACAACACATAACTGAGGTTTACACTTCCAGCAGTAACAAGTCTAATCCTCCACCAAGGACAAGTCCACCGAATCACGGGTTTATCTCCAAAATCAAACTGTCCTCGGGAATGGGGTCGAAAATTAGCAGGGCCATAGGTTGGAATGGAACGTGCCTGGACTGGAGGAATCAGGCTCAGTTTATCTAAGGCCCAGGCTTGCAGTAACATCAGGCAACCCCAATGGTGAATGTTGAAATTAGTGACGTGAAGGGCAATATCTCTTACCCAGCACATGGTCTCTCCCATGATCATCATGAAGATGGTATGACGGTACACCTGCATGTCACGGACAACAGTCAGCAGTCGGAAGTCTCCAATTCCGGGTTGGCGATTCTTCATGGCATACACATTCAGCAACAGGAAACAACAAGCCTGAACCCAAGAAGGGTTCGCATCCATGGACAACACTCTATTCAGAAAAGGCTCTAAGGGAAGGCCTTGATTCAGATCTATTCCGTCAGGAAGATAAACCGGGCATAGAGCCGCAATCTCGGCCAGATCATATCTGGGGCCTGGGGGCAAGCTGGAGTTTCATCTTGTACAAGGTGGTGACCCATTATGGCGCACATCTCTTCGTAGGTCGGTGTCACTTCAGAATCTTCAAAACGGAAAACCATAGTATTGGGATTGAAATACCCCACGAGCCAGGATAAGAAATTGGTATCAGGCTTCAAATCTTTGAAATACCTTAGCCAGGTTAATTGATTCAAGGGGTGGATTTCCCACAGGTTATCCGGAAGAGATTGAACGAAAGATGAAACTTGATTTCTGAAACAATGGAAGAAAAGTTGTTTCAAATGTTGTGGGATGAGGAGAGAATGAAGCATGGGATTCCTACTTATAGGAGTGGAAAGGCCCCACGAGGTTGAAATGATGATCATCGTCAGCTGGATGGCATCTGTTTTCGGGTGATGATAGGATGCGAACGAGCCCCACTGGATTGAGAAATTAGTGGTGGAAACATCTGTAGATACAACAGCTATAGGTGGCATCTGCTTTCGGTGATAATCAAGCGGTATTCTTACTTTATGGCAATTTTAAGTTCCATTTTTATTGTCTGTTGTCAATTTTAGAATAAAGTAGATGGATATTTATGCTTGCATTAACGAGGCGGGCCATTCTCGCAAGTGAGGGGAACACCTACTTTTTCTATAGTTTTGTTTTCTTTGTACAGGAATAAAGCAAAATTTCCAGAAAGTATATAGGTACATAATAAACAAAATCAAAACACTTGTAAACAAAATAAATGTACAGAAGTCAAAAGAAATATAAAAACATTGTAATACGTCCAAAGGAGCTATAAAAAGGATGAAAAGAAAAATCCAAAACAGGAAGAAGCCTAACGTCGCCTCCGACTAGGACTCGCTATCGCCCGCCTAACAGAAGACAATGGAGGTGGTGGAGCATCATCAGGTGAATCATCATCATCATGGAGTCAGTGTGTGGCTCATCTACTACAAATAAATTCCGCCTACTCGCCACACAGGGGGGCAAAATCATCACACCCATCGAATTAACCTCAGGTAAGTTTTCTTTCAATACCGCATCAGGAAAAGTATACATGAGAATGTAATAAAATAAAACCTTTTGTCCTGATGCAAAAATTTCAAATTTCAAAATTTACAATTATTAATGCATGGGGGCACTTGATGCTCCAACATTTTAACAAAGGCAAGATCTATTTGTACACAGAAATTGCTCATTTCTTTTATACTTTCAGGCCAACCGGTGATGGTTTCTCGAAGCCATTTTGGACCCACCAGGCGAGGTCTGTTTGTACACAGAAATTGTCCTTCTCTACAGAACCTTGAACGTGGCCAGATGACTGCCGATGCTTAGAACGTTGATGTAGTCCGACTGGAGCCTTCAGGTCTTTTCAACAAAATCCTTTGAGCTAATCAAACCGAGCTTCAGAGGTCACTTCAAAGCCGATCAAACTGAGCTTTGGAGATGAACCTTGAACGTGGCCAGATGATTGCCGATGCTTAGAACGTTGATGTAGTCCGACTGGAGCCTTCAGGTCTTTTCAACAAAATCCTCTGAGCCAATCAAACCGAGCTTCAGAGGTCACTTCAAAGCCGATCAAACTGAGCTTTGGAGATGAACCTTGAACGTGGCCAGATGACTGCCAATGCTTAGAACGCTGATGTAGTCCGACTGGAACCTTTAGGTCAAGACAAATCCTTCAAACCGATCAAATCGAGCCTTGGAGGTGACTTCGAAGCCAATCAGACCGCACTTTGGAGTTGTTCACAGATCCGACTGGAGCCTTCAGAGCCGATCAAACTGAGCTTTGGACGTGACCAGATGATCAAATCAACCCAAAATCCTTCGAGCCAATTAGACCGAGATTCAGAGGTGTCTTCAAAGCCAATCAAACCGAGCTTTGAAGATGATTACCAGAAGGCGCGTCAGTGAGCCACTTTAACATTAATTGTTTATACAACTAATGCTAAAGTGGGGGGCAAACTGTTGACGCGTGTTTTTTATGCCTCGCCTGATCCGATGAGGACACGAGGATGAATGGGTTAATGCTATCTAGAAGCCAAAAAAAAAAAAAAAAAAAGGGTGCGTGCTATAGTAGCTGTGCTACAGTGTCCGTCTACAGTGTCTGTGCTACAGTAATTGTGCTGCAGTAGCTGTACTAGCTGTGCTACAGTAACTGTACTACTGTGCTACAGTAATTTGTGCTACAGTAATTGTGCTACAGTAGCTGTACTAGCTGTGCTACAGTAGCTGTACTACCATGCTACAGTGACTGTACTACTGTGCTACAATGACTGTACTACTCACCCAACCTCTATAAATAGGCCTCTTTCTCACAATTTTCACACACTTCACTTCACAATCTTCAAACTCTAAAAAAATAATATTGTGCGGTCACATTTCTCTCCAAAAATTCTTGTGAATTAATTTGAAGAGAAATTGCCATTAGATATCAATTTTAGGTGAATTAAAACATAAAAAGAGAGAAAATAACAAAAAAATAAATATAAAGAAAACACACTTAAATCTTTGAAAAGAAAGCTTCTGGGAGATCAAAAACATCATTTATTGAGACAATTGATCCATTTACGATCCTTAATCTGAGGATCAGGTAATTTCCTTAACATTTTTATTCTTTTTACATATTTTTGTGTTTTTCACATATTTTTGTGTTTTTTTTTTATATATTTTTGTGGTTTTAGTAATTTAAGCTTCTTTAAATTATAGTCTGTTTATATTTGGCCATTTTATATGTTCTTAAATTACATTTAAATTGTATTTTGTTCACGCACTGTTTATTACCATTCATCATACTGTTCATTACTATTCATTACTATTCATTATACTGTTCATTACTATTCATCATACTGTTCATCACTATTCATCACTATTCATCCGATTTCCAGAAATAATAAAAAAAATATAATAATAAAAATAATAAATTTTACACATAAATAAAGTTTAATTTCTTCAATAAATTTGAAAATGGCCAATTATGAACAGATCACAGTTTAATTAAGCTTAAAATACTAAAATGTGATTTTGTATATTTATTTGTGTGGATTTTATAATTTTTGGTTGAATGCAAAAGTGAAATTAAACTAAAAATAAAAAATTAAAATGTGATTTAGATATTAAATAACAATTATGTATGGCATTATTTTTATTGGTTTATGGATTTAATTTTTGATTCGATTTATATATATATATTTTTGGATCCGGTTTGTCACCCGCCTTGAACCATAAGGCAAGAGCGGGTCTTTTATTTATTTGATTTATTCTTCGGTTTGTTGCCCGCCTTGAACCATAAGGTAAGAGCGGGTCATTCGTTTATTTATTTTATTTAATATTTTTGACTCGGTTTGTCGCCCGCCTTGAACCATAAGGCAAGAGCGGGGCTTTTATTTATTTGGTTTAATTGCGTTGGTTTAATTGCTTTGATTTGAATAATTGTTATGTGATAATTATATTTGATTGGGACGATTAAATAATTTTCCAAATAGAAACTCGGTCCAATTTATTTGGGTTGGGGTTAAATAAATAAATAATTTGGCTTTTCTAACTAAAATAAATTAGAAATCATAGGTTAATAAAGGCCGGTTTTCCGGGTGTCGGCTTCCAACGGGCCAACGTACCCAATTCCCTTACCCAGAATAGCATTGGTGCGCCTGACCAGTCTTTTAATAATTTGGCCTTAAAACAAAATTAGGTTTAAAATGGAGTCATTTTTATAAAAACAGTCCCATTGCCTAAACAATGGGTGGCGGCTCAAAATTGTTTATAAGACCGATTTATCGGCACCACATCCAAATAAAAATATTTTATCAAAAAGGATGTTTTCGGGTCCTCTAGGGGGATTTTCGACGAAAACAATCCTGCAACAAATTAGAGAAATCCAGTTAATTACTCAGTCAAAGTATTGGGAGAATCAATGATGAGGACAAAAGAGTTACCTGAAAGTACTCTCGGACATTTGGAAGTCTGGTCCTCAACTGGGTGGAGAGATAGGAGGCATAATCGCTAGGCTCCAGATAATCATCGGCTGGGAAGCCACCATACTCCAACAACCTGTCCTCTGGAGTCATCCCGTCCAAGGTGCACATGTGGCGAGGAGGAGCAACAGGCACTCGCCTCTGGGCTGTGGCGGTACGGATCTTGAAGACCCTCTCTCCCAGATAGTACCGGTCCAGCTAGTAGCCCTGAAGTAAGACTCTGGACCGGGTAAGGGCCTCCGCTCGGACTCGAGGGGCATAAGTTGTCCAAGCATCTCCCTCCCATGGAGTCAGAAAGAGTTGCAAAACAGAGAAGTCAGCCAAATAAGCAGTAAAGGTAAGAAGGGAGATGATACTTAGAAGATTCTTTATACTTACATCAGCCAAAGCCCTGTCATTAAGGTACCGCCTCCAGTGGTGTGGATCCTCTGAAATGGAATTAGTATGATGTCGGTGCACCAGATATCGAGGAATCCGCCGAGCCTCAGCAAGGGTATCACTCTCAGGAGCCCCAGGGTAGATTCGATACTCATATGCCCAGACCTGTGATAAGTTTCAAAAAGTTGAGTGTAAATTTGGGTGATTGATAAATAAAGGAAGAAAATTCAGAAGGATAGGTATCTTACCTTGAGTGGGCGAAGGAACTGCCAGTTGGACTCACCACTACCCCTGGTCCATACATCCAGACCGTGGTAGAGATGAGCCAACGCAAGAGAAGCCCAGTCATAGGTGCCGACGAGGCTCAGGTCCTCCAGGCAAGCCAAAACAGCAGGATCTCCCTTATTCTGGGAGGTGCAGAGGAGCTGAGAAGATATGATGTAAATAATGAAGGAACTCGCTGCCTGGTCCCTCTCCTCTCTGGTGTAAGCAGGGGCCGCAGGCCTGACATCCGCAGGTAGCTCCCTCCAGGCCGCTAGTCTCGCTCGGATCCGCTCAGCCCAAAACTTATAAACAACCTCATATGAGACATAGCCCTGCGAGGTGTATCTGGTGCGTGTAGTAACACCAAGCAGGGTAGTAACAAGCTCAGCTCCCAAAGTAGCCGTCTGGTACCGGGAGTCCAAAGGAACAGCATCACCATCAAACCCAAGTCCAGTGATGGCAGTGAAATCGGCCGGGGTCAGCGTCATCTCTCCAGAGCCGAAAATAAAGGAATGCGTGCAGTCATTCCACTGCTCCATCAATGCATAGCGCATGGCAGGTGGGAACCGGGGCTGAGTCCGGCGAAGACCCGATGCATAATCACCAAATCCAACTGTGATAACTCTCGATTGCATCGGAGGGTCCAGCAAATCCCAGAAGGCAGAGGCGTCAGTAGAAGACCTACCAGCCCGGGCCTTACGTAGATCGACCTATGTAAGAGATTTATTTAAATAAAGGGTTAAGCTAATAGTTATTTATTTTTAATTGCAGGAAATAAAGCATTCTGGTTAGATATAGTTGCGTCACGCAAGTGTAGTGCTGCGCCACGTAGCTTATCAAGGAGCCGCGTCCCCTAGCTCACGGCTGCGTCACGGAACTGTTCCTCCAAAGAATAGTTGCGTGACGCATCTGTCGAAAGGCAGAGGGGAAAACTAACACTAATCTACCTGTTCCTGTGTTTTTCTATAAGTTAACAAGGTCTAAATAAGCCGGATTCAACATGGCATAACATTCCCAGACAACAAATAAGGTATCAAGATGCACAAAAAGGATCAAAATCAAAGTTCAAAACTAGACGGGTCTCGCAGCTTTGAACAGATGTGTCACGCAACTGTTCAAAAAAAGAACAGTCGCGTCACGCAACTCTCTCCTGCGTGACGCAACTGTCGACGAACAGACAGAACAGAGAACGCGATTATTCATTCAAAAAATACCCAAAATAAAATAGAAAAGCAAGAAATTCAAGCACGGTTCATCATGGCATAATCAAATGGAACAATTGCGAGCAAAATCAAGATTAATAACGACATTTTCAAGATCAAATCATCAAAAAAAAAAAAAGAGAAAGAGACACTTACCTCACTTTGGAAACCGCGCATCGCGTTGGTATCGTATCGGACCGAAAAATCGAAGCCCGGTGCCGGAAGAAACTGAAGAGGCCACGTACCGGAGGTAAGGGCGTTGTGGCTCACAGGAATCTGATCGCCCTCAAAGACAGGGATATCCGGGATCACACCCAGAGTCTCCATCTCGGGAGTGTAGGCAGAAGCAGGAATCTCAGGAACTTGGGCCATAGTAGCTAGAGTTCAGAGAGTTTTGCTTAAGTTGAAGTTTGAAAGTAAAAGTGAATAAGAATGAAAAGTAAAAGGTTATTTATAAAGAAAAAGGGTTAATGGGCCCAAGCTCATCAAGAACCCATCAAAGCCCAAGTTGGCTTATTTAGGCAATTTGGAGTCGGTGTGTGGCTCGTCTACTTCAATAATTCCATATACTCGCCACACAAGGGGCAAAATCATCAAATTTACCAAAACACCCTCAGGTAAATTTTCTTTCAACACTGCATCAGGAAGAGCATACCTGAAAATTTAAGACTAGGAAAATTTAACAAAATTTTTGCCAAAATTTTTTGCAATGAATAAATAAATAATAAAAATAATAAAATAATAGATAAATAAATAAAAATAAGATTTTCAAGGTTTGCTTAAAAGATAATATTTTTGGTCTCGGGATGGAATTCCAGATTGGGGGCAAAAATAAAATCTTTTGCCCTGATGCAAAATTTCAAATTTCAAAGTTTATGATTATTAATGCATGGGGGCATGTGATGCTCCAACATTTAACAAAAGCGAGATCTGTTTGTACACAAAAATTGCTCTTTTCTCTTGAAAATATTTTCAGGCCAACCGGTGATGATTTCTCGAAGTCGTTCGGTCCCACCAAACCCTCTAAAGCCGATCAGACTGAGCTGAGGAGGTGAACAACAAAGCCGATTAGACTGAGCTTTGTTGTTTGGATCCTTTTCCTGATTAGTGATGGTGTATTACGAAGCTGATCAGGAGTCAACTCCACCAAACCCTCTAAAGCCGATAAGACTAAGCTGAGGAGGTGAACAACAAAGCCGATCAGACTGAGCTTTACTGTTTGGATCCTTTTCCTGATTAGTGATGGTGTATTATGAAGCTGATCAGGAGTCAACTCCACCAAACCCTCTAAAGCCGATCAGACTGAGCTGAGGAGGTGAACAACAAAGCCGATCAGACTGAGCTTTGTTGTTTGGATCCTTTTCCTGATTAGTGATGGTGTATTACGAAGTTGATCAGGAGTCAACTCCACCAAACCCTCTAAAGCCGATCAGAATGAGCTGAGGAGGTGAACAACAAAGCCGATCAGACTGAGCTTTGTTGTTTGGATCCTTTTCCTGATTAGAGATGGTGTATTATGAAGCTGATCAGGAGTCAACTCCACCAAACCCTCTAAAGCCGATCAGACTGAGCTGAGGAGGTGAACAACAAAGCCGATCAGACTGAGCTTTGCTGTTTGGATCCTTTTCCTTATTAGTGATGGTGTATTACGAAGCTGATCAGGAGTCAACTCCACCAAACCCTCTAAAGCCGATCAGACTAAGCTGAGGAGGTGAACAACAAAACCGATCAGACTGAGCTTTGCTGTTTGGATCCCTTTCCTGATTAGTGATGGTGTATTACGAAGCTGATCAGGAGTCAACTCCACCAAACCCTCTAAAGCCGATCAGACTGAGCTGAGGAGGTGAACAATAAAGTCGATTAGACTGAGCTTTGCTGTTTGGATCCTTTTCCTGATTAGTGATGGTGTATTACGAAGCTGATCAGGAGTCAACTCAACCAAACCCTCTAAAGCCGATTAGACTGAGCTAAGGAGCTGAACAACAAAGCCGATCAGACTGAGCTTTGCTGTTTGGATCCTTTTCTTGATTAGTGATGGTGTATTACGAAGCTGATCAGGAGTCAACTCACCCAAAATCCTTCGAGCCAATCAGACCGAGCTTCAGAGGTGTCTTCAAAGCCAATCAGACCGAGCTTTGGAGATGATTACAGATCTGATGGGAGCCAACAAAGCCGATCAGACTGAGCTTTGGACGTGACTAGATGATCAAGACAACTACTTCATTCAACCCAAGATTGAAGGCGCGTCAATGAGCCACTTTAACATTAATTGTTTACGCGATTAATGATAAAGTGGGGGGGAAAACTGTTGACGCGTGTCTTTATGCCCTCGCTTGATCCGATGAGGATACGAGGATGTGGAATGAAAGGTTAATGCTATTTAGAAGTCTTTTAATCCAAGGATTTAAATTAAACCGATTTTAAGTTTCTGGTTGCGTCAGAGCTGCGTCATGCAGCTAGCAGGTGCGTGACTGCACTGTCAGTTGCGTCACACAGCTCGGATTTGTATGATGTCACCAAAAATGACGACATAACGGTTTTTTTTATTCTGTCTGAGCGACACGCGACACGTGGTTATGGTCCAGAAAGGAAGCTGCGTCACGCGTCTAACAGATCTGTCACGTAGCCGTAAGCTGAGTGACGCAGCTATCCTTTGCTGCCCTACTTCTATAAATTCATCTTTTTCTCTCATTTGAAGGGGCTTTTAGGGCTTTCCAAAAAACAAACCTTCGGCGATATTTTTCTCCAGAGACTCTTCTAAGTTCATTTGAAGAAAAATTGCCATTAGATATTAATTTAGATAAAAACAAAATCATAAAAAAGAAATAAATCAAGAGAGAGAAGAATAAGTGTTTGAATCCTTGGTGACAAAGCTTCTGGGAGACCTTAACTATCATTTTTTAAGGCATTTAAACCATTTACAATCCTCAATCTGAGGATTAGGTAACTCCTTTAACCTTTCCTTGTACTTTTATTTATTTTTGTGGTTTTAGTAGTTTAAACTTCTTTAGACTGTATTCTGTTCATCTTTGGTCATTTGAGGTTGTCTTAAAACATATTTGGATAAAAAATGATCTAAACGAACCATTTAAAAAATAAGCTTGGGCCAAAGCAGTTGCGTCACGCAACCAACGGATCCGTAACGGATCTGGAAGATGCGTGACGGAACTGTTCATATCCAAAATTTCATTTCTATATCCAGTGTTCTATTTTCCAAATTGTGGATCAAAAATAAGTTTCTAATGGATCTGGAGTTCAAGGGACAGTTCCGTCACCGAACTATTAGATCCGTCATGGAACTAGAAGATCTGTGACGCAGCTGTTCTAAGACTCCAGAAATAATTTTTGTTTTTTTTTTTAAAATAATAAATTTTGCACAAAAGAAAGTTTAATTTATCCAATAAATCCAAAGATGTCCAATTATGAACAGATTGCAATTTAATTAAGTTTAGAGTACTAAAATGTAATTTTGCATATTTACTTGTATGAATTTTACAATTTTAGGTTGAATGAAAAATGAAATTAAATTTATGTGTTTGTTAGTAATTTGCATGTTTAGGATTGAATTAAAAAAATAAAATATGATTTAGGTGCTAAATAATAATTATGCATGATTTTGGTTTTTTTGGTTTTTGGGTTTTAATTTTGAATCGGGTAGAATGTATTTTAGGTTCAGTTTGTTGCCCACCTTGAACCATAAGGCAAGAGCGGGTCTTTTATTTATTCGATTTAATTGCTTTGGTTTGAATGATTATAAATGCGATAATTGGATTTGATTGGGGCGATTAAGTAATTTTCCATATAAAAACTCGGTCCGATTCATTTGGATTGGGTTTAAGTAAATAAATAATTTGGTTTTTCTAACTAAAATAAATTAGAAATCATAGGTTAAAAGAGGCCGATTTTTCAGGGCGTCGGCTTCCAATGGGTCGGCGTACCCAATTCCCTTACCCAGAATCGCATTGGTGCGCCTAACCAGTGTTTTTTTTTTTTAATAATTTGGCATTAAATAAAATTGGGTTTAAAATGGAGTCACTTTTTTATAAAATGAAATTGAAAATGGTCTCATTGTCGAAATAATGAGTGGCGACTCAAAAAACGTTTATAAGACCGATTTATCGGCATCGTATCCAATAAAATGTTTTATCACCACTTTTCATAATAAGAGTACTTTCCATATCAAAATAAAATAAACAACATAAAAAAAATAATAACAAATCTAAAAAGGATGTTTTCGAGTCACCCGGGGTGTCGGTACGAAAACAGTACTGTTGGTTTGTCTCTTACACTTGAAAAGAGATAACATAGTTGAGGATCTCAAGATGAGTCTTGGGGAGTGGATGTAGGCGAGTTAGTGCCGAACCACTATAAATCACTGTGTTGATCTTTTTAATTTCTGAAGTTTTGCTTAATACTGCTTTACTTACACTTCTGTTTATATTTTAGAAATGCTAAAGTTGTTAATGAATTTGATGTTCTAACACTGAAATAAGTCTTATCTTCTCTGAACATTAGAACTCTGAAATTCTGATAAGTGAATATACCAAGTTCTAAACAGTTCTTCTATTTATACTATATTTCACTACTTGGATTTCTAATCAGTTTTCTAAACTTGATTAAAGCTTTGTGAGGCGGTTCTAATTTCTATAACTGTCTCTCACATAGTCTTATATAATTTTCTAAACTTTATGAGGAAGTTCTAAATACAATGGCTTTCCGTCATAAAGAAGTTCTAATATTGAATAAGACATTGTGAAGCAGTTCTTATTAATAGCTGCACTTTGCATAGTCTTTCTAATTTCTTATGAATAGAACATTGTGAGGAAGTTCTAATCCATAATTTATTCTCACAAGTTCTTTATTTTTCTGCTGCACTTAGAATTCTATATTTTGTTTTTAAATTCTAAAATATTTTTAGAAAACCCAATTCACCCCCCCTCTTGGGTTGTGCCATACATATACGAGACCCACACCAAACATACATCTTAAGAAAACTGACAGAAAGTGCTCAAAAGATTTAGAATTTCCAGCATAAACAAGTTTGTTCATAAACCTATAAGTGCAATGATAGTCAATTTCAAGCTATAATCCTATCATTTGGCAATCTCATCATTTAAAGTTCATTCAATCAATGAATTTAAGCATGTATTAGGATGAAACAAACACTTAGTAAAACAACAATATTTACATTACCAAAACATATCACAAAAGACAACAAAGAAAGAAAAAAAAAATTAAAAAAGTTCACCCATACCCTAAACTTTAAAACAAGCATTGTCCTCAATGCTAAATAATAAGCACAAAAAGATAAAACTAGGGAAACAGAATACTCCCCTGACAATAAATGAGGACATAATGCAAATCATCAACTCCTAGGTTGCAGAGGCTGGCGCCGAACGAACTCATGAAATTCCTATCGGAGATCATCAATTTTTGCTTCAACTCGTATTAGATGCTCCAGAAGCATCTAGTTGGTTACAATTGTGGTGGTAGTGATAGAGATATACTATTAACCATGCATATGTAATAGTATAGCTATGAATGATTTTCTATTGACAATTATTTCTTTGTATTTCATTGGAAATTTGCATTAAATAAATGTTATTAGCATATGAACAATAATTGTGATTAGTACATTTTGTATGTATTTAATTGGACCAAGTAGAGAATGGATGTTTAGTACTGACTGTTAAACATATTCTCTAGGACATTAGAAATAATGTTTATTGTTCTTAATCTTGATTTATTTTAATATGAGCAAACATTGATTGTCTTGTGCTTTGATTCATTAAAGGGTGAGTTTCATTATTGGAATAATATTCTCGGTGAATTGGGCAAAGATTTTTTGTGTTTGTGAAATATTAATTAATGATAGAATCCATGTCTCGGTTTAGAGATTGATGATGCACTTTAAGTAAGCTTATAAGGTTTCATTATGTAAACCCTGCAGGTGGATTTTGAATCCGACATATGAAATAAGTTGAGCGACAATCTTAAAGTTATATTGTGATTTAAATAAATTGTCAGTAAGTTATTTAAATGACAGCATCTGTAATCTTAACGTGGGGAACATTATTTTATTATGTTGTGGAATTGTAAAATAAATAAGGAGTTCAGTCATGAGTTTTTAGTGGAATAATTCATGATTAATTATAATAAGAATATGTTGGTCTACATAGGTTCTTATTATAATTAGTAGCCTGATTTATTTTATTCCTGCGGTCTCTGTAGTGCCCTAATTATTTGGAAAGTTAAGGGTGTATTAAATAATAGATAAATTATTTAGTTTTAAAATAATTGATAATTATTTTAATTAAATAATTTTTTATTTAATTTATTTTATATTAAAAATATCTTCCTATCGAAGAGAGATTTTTTAATATAAGATTGGAAAACTCTAAGGACAATAAAAAGAATACGCACGTTATTCTATTCTCTGCCACTCAGAGAGTTCCAAAAGAGAGATAATTAGGGATTACTGCAGAAGATCGTGGGTGACTCCAAGATCTCTGGAAAGAAGACCGGTGAGCGATTCTGCACTTCAAGAGGTCAGTTTATTGATTTGTTCAATAATGTTTTTAGTTTGCCTCATATGGTTTTGATGAGGGTTGTTTCTGCTTTATACCCGCTCCCATCAATTGGTATCAGAGCCATTCGAAACTGTATGATGGTGGCTATTTTGTCATGTTTCAATCGTGTATCTATAATCTGTTTTGATTGTTTGATTGGTACATGGTTACAAGAGAGCTTCAAGAGGTTTTGAAGGACAGTAGCACAAAAGTGCAGTATCTGGTACAACCCTTGTTTTTGAAACTGTGGTTTTTAATGGGCATTAATATAAAAAAAAAAAAGAAATAAAAAAAATATTTTGGGTTTTGTTTCGATGAACAGGAGAGGGGCAAGAAAAGACGAAAAAATAAAATTTTTTTTTGTTTTTGTTTTGAAGATCAGTAGAGGGGCAAAAAAAAAAAAAAAAAAAAAAGGGCTGAGGGGCAGCGGCGGCTAGGGCTTCTTCGTGAAGAAGAAGCTGCTGCTTGCTTCCGTCTGGTCCCTTAATTTTTTAAATTTTTTTTTTTATTTTTATTTTTTTTTTGACCTCTGATCTTTAAGTTTTTATTTTTTTGACCCTGAATCTTTCTGTTCATTATATTTTAACCCCTAGACTTTAATTTTTTAAATTTTGACCCAGAAAATATCAGTTATTCTGTTTTGGCCCCTTCGAGTTATTTAAATTATAAAGTGACCCTGATTGTTTCTGGTTTTATTAAAATTGCCTAGACTATTTTCAGTTTTTGCAATTTTGGCCCAATAGTTTCTGTTTTATGCAAAATGGTCCAAACAAGTTCTGAAATTTGCGAAATGGCCCAGATTTTTTCTGTTTTTGCAAGATAAACCCAGAATTTTTTTTTTTTTTTTTGCATAAATAGACCAGAACACTAAATTTTTAACATTTTCAACCAAAAATGTTAATTTTATTTGCAAAATTGTCTTAAAAATATATTATTTTGCTATTTTGATTATAATTAATTTATTTTAATTATATGCATTAATTTGTGAGTGGTTTTTTATTACTTTCTAGTTGTAATTATTTGCATTTCTTCCCCATCGGAAGATGTCATGTTTTAATATAATTACTGAACTAGTCTAATTTGTCTGTATTGATTTAACTCTCCATCTGAGTAAATTAATTAGTGACATGAATCAGATGTAATATTTTCTCACACATTAATGTTAATTTAAGAGGCATGTTATCTCCCATCGAGTAGTATGTGCCGGTCTTATCTAATTATAATATGCAAAACATGTGATTGGTTGAATTCTCCCATCGAGGTTGCTATTCATGAGTGTTGTGAATGTGTATTTTTTTTTTCTTTTGAATTGTGATATCAATGTTGTATATTTGCAATTTTGATTTATTCAATGTTTATTATTGATATGCTATTTTTGTTTAATGCATGATATAGAAATGGCATCATTCAGTCCCCTTGCAAACATCTTAACCCAAAACAAACTTGAGGGTCCAAACTATGTTGACTGAAGAGGAATTTGGACATTTTGCTTACTGCTGAGGAGTATAAGTTTGTGCTTATTGAAGTTTGTCCTGAAAAACCCGGTGAGGGTGCCTCTGAGGAGGTCACCAGAGCTTACCAGAAATGGGTTAAAGCTGATGAGATGGCGCGATGTTACATTTTGGCTTCTGTGTCAAATGTTTTGCAACATCAGCATCAGAAGATGGACACAGCTTTTGACATGCTCGAAAATCTCAAGGAGATGTTTGGAGATCAAACTAGTGCAGCAAGGCAAAATGCATTGAGGGAGATTCTTACTTCCAAAATGGAGGAGGGAACTCCAGTTAGAACTCATGTCTTAAAGATGATGAGTCTTCTGAATGACATGGAGGTTCTTGGTGCTGAGGTTGACAATGCTACATAGATAGAAATGATCTTGAACACTTTGCCAGCCAGTTTTCAGCAGTTTCGTTTGAACTATAACATGAATAAGATGGATTTCACTCTGTCTAAGTTGCTGAATGAGCTGGTGGCTGCTGAGACCATCATTAAGCAAGGAGCTGCACCTGTTGTGCTTAATGTTGAGCGAGGTTCTTCTTCTGCCCAGAACAAGGGTAAGAAGAAGAAAAATGTTCACAGGGCTAAGCCTAAAACAAGTGGTGCATCTACTAGTGCAAGTGTTGCTGTGAAAAAGCCTAAGGGTAAGTGTTTTCACTGCAAGCAACCTGGGCACTGGAAGTCACAATGTCCAACATGGTTAGCCAAGAAGAAGCAAGGTATGTCTCTATTTTATATGCTGATAGTTGAAACCTGTTTAGCGGTGTTGACTACACTCCAATGGTGTGTAGATTCTGGAGCCACTAATCATGTCTGCAATTCATTGCAGGGGTTTCAGGTAACTCGTCAGCTAAATAAAGGAGATGTAAGCATTTTTCTGGGAGATGGCACAGAAGTTGCAGTTCTAGCTATAGGAAATGTTTCTTTGAATTTTGAGAATAATAGAACATTGTTTTTGAAGGATGTTTTATATGTACCTTCAATTAGAAGGAATTTAATTTCAGTTTCTAGTTTGAGCAAGAATGGATATTCAGTTTGTTTTAATGAATTTTATGATGATTTTGTCGTTATTAAATTTAGAAAACAAATGATATGTTCTGCCTCAATGATTGATGATCTTTTTATTCTCAAAGTTTCACCTGAATTGCAAATTCCTAATTCTGAAGTTAATAACTTTGATGTCATTGTTCCATTGAAAAGAAAACGTCCTATTGAATTTAGTCATACCTATTTGTGGCATTTAAGGCTTGGTCATATTAATTTAGATAGGATTTCTAGGTTGGTCAAGGATGGACCATTGAGTTCATTGAAAGTGGAGGCACTACCAACCTGTGAATCTTGTTTAGAAGGTAAAATGACTAAGAGGCCTTTTCCTATAAAGGGTAATAGAACTAATGATGTACTTGAATTAATTCATTCTGATTTGTGTGGTCCAATGAGTGTCCAAGATAGGGGTGGTTTTGAGTATTTTGTGACTTTCACAGATGATTACTCAAGATATGGATACATTTACCTGTTGCGCCGTAAGTCTGAATGCTTTGAGAAATTCAAAGAGTTCAAGGCAGAAACGGAGAAACGACATGGAAAATATATCAAGTCGTTACGGTCTGACCGTGGTGGCGAATACCTCTCTAGGGAATTCATTACTTATTTATCAGAACAAGGAATTACTTCACAGTTGTCTGCACCTGGTATGCCACAACAGAATGGTGTAGCAGAAAGAAGAAATAGGACGCTTATGGAAATGGTTAGATCAATGATGAGTTATTCAGATTTGCCCATTTCGTTTTAGGGGTATGCCATAGAAACAGCAGCATATATTCTAAATTTGGTTCCATCTAAATCAGTACCCAAAACTCCTACAGAACTGTGGACTGGGCGAAAGCCAAGTCTAAGACATGTTCGGATGTGGGGTTGTCCAGCCCATGTGCTGAAAGGGAAAGCAGATAAGTTGGAATCAAAAACAGACTTATGCTTCTTTATTGGATATCCTAGAGGAACGAAAGGTGGTTTATTTTATAGTTCTCAAGATAAAACGGTCATTGTTAGCACCAATGCACACTATCTTGAGGAAGACTATATTAAAAACCATATTCCCAAAAGTCAATCAGCCTTGTATGAATTGAGAGGAGAAAATATACCAACTAGAACCTTTCCATTAGAACAACAACCTAAACCATCAATGGTTGGAGCTGACATTCCATTGCCTAGTCGTAGTGGAAGAAATGTTAGTCGACCAGTAAATCAACATCAGCCTGAATATTCGGTACCTAACATTTCACTACCACCTGAAAGTAGTGGGAGTTATGTAGAAACTGAAGTGGCAGCTGTTGATCCAAATATACAGGAGCACAATGTTAGGGCTTCTAACATTTCATTGCCTCCTGGTGATGACAGACATGTTGAAGTTCCAGAACATGATCAAGATGTAGTCCCACCAGTCATGGACTTGCCGGCTTTACAGCCACAGCAAGATGAAGGTGTGATTGCAGAACCTGTAGTACTTCGTCGTAGTGGGAGAATTAGACGACCACCGGTTCGATATACACTTTTGGGAGAAGCTTTTGATAGAATCCCTGAAGAAGTGAATATTGAACCTGTCTGTTACGATGAAGCACTACAAGATAAAGATGCTGATAAGTGGCTTGTAGCTATGAAATCTGAGATGGAGTCCATGTACTCTAATCAAGTCTGGGCACTTGTAGAACCACCTGAAGGGGTTAAACCCATCGGATGCAAGTGGATCTATAAGAAAAAGAGGGGTATAGACGGTAAAGTGCAAACTTATAAGGCAAGGCTTGTTGCGAAAGGGTTTACTCAGAAAGAAGGGATCGATTATGAGGAAACTTTTTCACCGGTAGCCATGCTAAAGTCTATTAGAACTCTTCTATCCATTGCAGCTCATTATGATTATGAGATTTGGCAAATGGATGTCAAGACAGCTTTCCTAAATGGAAGTCTTGATGAATGCATCTATATGAAGCAACCAGAAGGTTTCATAAACAATGGACAAGAAAATTTGCTTTGCAAATTGAATAGGTCCATTTATGGGCTTAAACAAGCATCTAGGTCATGGAATACTTGTTTTGACCAGGCGATTAAAAGTTTTGGCTTTGATCAGTGTCATGATGAGTCTTGTGTGTATAAGAAATGGAATGGTAATAAGGTTGTTTTTCTAGTACTATATGTGGATGATATTCTGCTTATAGGGAATTGTGTAGGTATGTTGAATTCTGTCAAAGATTGGCTATCCCAACGTTTTGATATGAAGGATTTGGGAGAGGCTGCTCATATTCTTGGGATTAAGCTTATGCGAGATCGCAAGAAAAGGATGATTGGCTTATCTCAAGCACTTTATATTGATACCATTCTTGCTCGTTTCAGCATGCAGGATTCCAAGAAGGGTTTTCTTCCCTTCAGACATGGAATCACTCTATCTAAGGACCAATGTCCTAAGACACTTGAGGAGATAGAGAACATGAAGGCAGTTCCATATGCTTCTGCAGTTGGAAGCCTTATGTATGCAATGTTATGTACCAGACTTGATATCTGTTTTGTTGTTGGCATGGTTAGCAGATTTCAATCTAATCCTAGGCCAGAACACTGGACTGCAGTCAAGCATATAATCAAGTACTTGAAAAGGACTAGGGATTATATGTTAGTTTATCAATCTGACGATCTTGTACCCATTGGGTATACAGATTCGGATTTTCAGACTGATAAGGACTCTCGGAAGTCAACCTCTGGTAATGTTTTTGTCTTGGGAGGTGGAGCCATAAGTTGGAGGAGTATTAAGCAAACTTGTGTTGCTGACTCCACCATGGAAGCTGAATATGTGGCAGCTTCTGAAGCTGCAAAGGAAGCTGTATGGCTTAGGAACTTCCTTATGGATCTAGGCGTAGTTTCTTAAGTGCAATTGCCTATTACACTTTATTGTGATAATAGTGGGGCAGTTGCAAACTCGAAGGAGCCACGGAGCCATAAAAGGGCAAAACACATTGAGAGGAAGTATCATTTGATACGAGACATAGTTCAAAGGGGAGATGTGGTAGTGACAAAGATTGCATCGGAAAACAACCTGGCAGATCCTTTTACAAAAAGCTTACCAGCAAAGACTTTTGACAGTCATGTAGAAGGAATGGGAGTTAAAGTTATAGATGCATGGTTATGAGTCTAAGTGGGAGATTGATAGAGATATACTATTAACCATGCATATGTAATAGTATAGCTATGAATGATTTTCTATTGACAATTATTTCTTTGTATTTCATTGGAAATTTGCATTAAATAAATGTTATTAGCATATGAACAATAATTGTGATTAGTACATTTTGTATGTATTTAATTGGACCAAGTAGAGAATGGATGTTTAGTACTGACTGTTAAACATATTCTCTAGGACATTAGAAATAATGTTTATTGTTCTTAATCTTGATTTATTTTAATATGAGCAAACATTGATTGTCTTGTGCTTTGATTCATTAAAGGGTGAGTTTCATTATTGGAATAATATTCTCGGTGAATTGGGCAAAGATTTTTTGTGTTTGTGAAATATTAATTAATGATAGAATCCATGTCTCGGTTTAGAGATTGATGATGCACTTTAAGTAAGCTTATAAGGTTTCATTATGTAAACCCTGCAGGTGGATTTTGAATCCGACATATGAAATAAGTTGAGCGACAATCTTAAAGTTATATTGTGATTTAAATAAATTGTCAGTAAGTTATTTAAATGACATCATCTGTAATCTTAACGTGGGGAACATTATTTTATTATGTTGTGGAATTGTAAAATAAATAAGGAGTTCAGTCATGAGTTTTTAGTGGAATAATTCATGATTAATTATAATAAGAATATGTTGGTCTACATAGGTTCTTATTATAATTAGTAGCCTGATTTATTTTATTCCTGCGGTCCCTGTAGTGCCCTAATTATTTGGAAAGTTAAGGGTGTATTAAATAATAGATAAATTATTTAGTTTTAAAATAATTGATAATTATTTTAATTAAATAATTTTTTATTTAATTTATTTTATATTAAAAATATCTTCCTATCGAAGAGAGATTTTTTAATATAAGATTGGAAAACCCTAAGGATAATAAAAAGAATACGCACGTTATTCTATTCTCTGCCACTCAGAGAGTTCCAAAAGAGAGATAGTTAGAGATTACTGCAGAAGATCGTGGGTGACTCCAAGATCTTTGGAAAGAAGACCGGTGAGCGATTCTGCACTTCAAGAGGTCAGTTTATTGATTTGTTCAATAATGTTTTTAGTTTGCCTCATATGGTTTTGATGAGGGTTGTTTCCGCTTTATACCCGCTCCCATCAGGCAGATGGCTCAGTGGATGTTCTTTCCATCTCATCAACAATGTCATCCTCATTTGTCTCCTCTTCCGCATCTTCTTAACTATCGTCACCTGCGCTTTTGCTCATTGTTACGAAAAATCGAATCAGCTGGAGCAACAAAAGTAAGGGCTCTCTACTTGTTTTTGACAGAATTCTTAGCTGTAGTAGCAGGAGTTTTTGCTTATTTTCGGGTAGGCTTCGATTTAGAAGTACCTGTTGTGTTCTTCCTTGGTGCCGTTACAAGCAATATCAAAAACAATTCTCAGGTTTGAGAATGGCACACTCACGAGTTGTGGAAACTCCAAACACACACAAGCATCTAACCAAATAAGTAAACAATTTTACATAAAAATTTTTCGAATTGCCTATATTAGAAAACAAAAATGATGAAATCAAAATCAGAGAAAAGTAAAATAACAAAATTGTGAAATGAGAGGAATAATTGCCTATTGTTGAAGAATGGCAAAGACTCGCAATGGTGATTCCAAGGAGGAGATAAGTTCGGTAACTGACTGATTGTCGAAAAAGGAAGGAACGACCGACAATAGACGATCGTTGACGAAACGCTAGTGATGATGAAACTGACCAGAGAGGACGTCGAGTTTCTGTTCCTTTCTTACGCAAGTTGATTTTTTTTAATTCAGATACCAAAATGGAATAATAGGATCAACATAAAAGATTGTAGTGGTGGCCGGTGCTAAGGAACAGTGCTGGTCAACGATTGAAGGTGAAGGGATGAAGGTCTTCATCGGTGTTTGTGTCATTGCGTCTCCTGTGAAAGAAGAGAAATGATAAGAGAAGAAAGGGAAACGTGGGGAATAGAAGAAGTAAAAAATTAGAAACAAAATTCTAACTAATTTTTCCAAAAGCTTAGTTTCATAGTGTGACTGTGAATATCTCTATCTCTTTTGCCCAAAAATTTGATAAAATTTTACAACGAATTAATATTTTCACAACCTGCTTGTGAAAATCTCTATCTCTTTTGCACAAAAATTCGATAAAATTTCCAAAACTAATTATTATTTTTTTTTTCATAAAGACATTGTGAAAGTCTCTGTCTCTGGGTTTCTTATAAGCGTTCCACTTGAAACTTTAAACCTCAAAACTTGATAGGAAAAATTAGAAAGACAAACAAAGCAAAAAAAAAAAAACTCCAAAATTGAAAACCAATAAACAGAAATATATACAAGTAGTTCTAGTTTATAGTCCTAGCTCGACTGTCCACTCCCTTTAGTCCACCAATGTTAATATTGTGATTTTCGAATTAAATCACTCCGCAATATAAGGCTTTAACTTGTGGCCATTCACCTTAAATGCTCACCTGACTTTAAATGCTTAATCTTAATAGCTCCAAAACTCGGGACTCCCGTTACCTCATACAGGCCTTGCCATCTTGATTGCAACTTACTAGAAAACAATCTCAACCTACTATTGTACAAAAGTATTTTCTGTCCTGGTGCAAACTCCTTCCTTGCAATATGCTTGTTGTGCCATTCCTTAGTCTTTTTCTTGCAAAGACTAGCATTCTCATATGCCCAATGACGAAATTCATCCAATTCATTAACCTCTAAGAAATGAGTCTTTCCTACACTATCCATATCAAAATTCAAAAATTTAGTAGCCCAATATGCTTTATGCTCTAGCTCAACTGGTAAATGACATGCTTTACCAAAAACCAATCTAAAAGGTGACATACCTATAGGTGTTTTATAAGCTGTCCTATACATCGAAAGAGCATCATCTAATTTGATAGCCTAATCCTTCCTAGAATTACTAACAGTCTTTTCCAAAATTCTTTTAAGTTCCCTATTAGATACTTCTACTTGGCCACTCGTTTGTGCATGATAAGGTGTAGCAACCTTATGCCAAAACTGTCATGACCCGAAACCATGGGCCGGACCAGCACTAGGGCCCAGGTAAGCATAAGGCCCCCGAGGCCAGTAGTAAGCTTGAACCACTAAAATTCA